>NC_133655.1:80822995-81122995 GCF_009905375.1 Apium graveolens
GAGTTTACTTTTGGAGAGACTGTATGACATTCTGAAGACCTATGAGCTGAGATAGAGCAGGATGATAAGAATGGGAGAGGAAAGAAGAAAGGAGGATCCATTGCACTAGTTGCTGATCTGGAAAGGAGAAGGAAGTGAAGATGGAAGCTGTAGAATCAACTTCAAAGGTCTGTGAAATAAGGGTAGGGGCTACGCTGCAGAAAGTGAAGATTAATTGAGCCAAGATGATATGGAGGATAGTGATGAGCACCTACATTTCTTTCAAGAAGATTTTCCAAGCTCAAGTTCAAGAAGAACTTTGGAGCAGCCAAGCCAAATAGAAACATGGTGGATAAGTCAAAATTCAAATGTTTCAAATGTGGCTTGGCAGGGGCATTTTGCAAATGAGTGTAGAAAGTCAGATTCCAGTAAGAAAAGATTTGATGTCTGTAGATTACAAGCAAAAATACTTTGATCTACTCAAACAAAAGGAAAGGGCCTTTATTATACAAGAGAATGACTGGGCAGCTGATGGTTTAGATGAAGATGAAGATGTCAGCTATGTCAATCTAGCCCTTATGGCCAAGTCTGATGAAACAGAGACAAGTTCCTCAAGCAATTAGGTAATCACTACAAACCTTGCACATTTATCTAAAGCTGAGTGTAATGATGCAATAAATGACATGTCTACAGAATTGTATCATTTGCGTGTTACACTTAAGTCTCTCACTAAGGAAATGCTAAAATCAAAGAAAATAACTTGTTTTTAAGTGAGAGGTATAATGTGCTTGAGTCTCAATCTGTTGAGTTTGAGAAACTAAAATTGATTGTAGGATTGCCAAGGAGGGAATTAACTGAGTCCTTGAAAAAGGAAGAATTTTGAAGAAGCAGCTCGATCGTGAATAAGAGGTGATTAAAGCATGGAAAACATCCAGAGATGTTCATGCTCAAATCACCAAGGTTCAAGGAATTGAGTCTTTTTGTGATGAAGCCTGGAAAAGAATAAGGAGAAACTAGAACCTATTTTGGTAGATGGGTTGCTGACAGATGTAGACTCAACGGATGATGAGGAACTATTTGTCGAATAACAATAGTGTTATCCGTCGAATGAATAAAAATCCTCAATCCGTCGGCTTTAAAGCAAACCCATTAGCACAAGCCAAATTAATCAAGCTAAATGATAAGTATGGGTCTGTTTCCAAGAACTCTTGTTTCAGGAGAGTCAAGTCAAGCTAAGAAAGGGAAAAAAGGCTAATGTTGGTCACATGACTGTCAACAGTTAAGTGACGGACTTGAGAAAAATAGAGGTAAAAACAGAGACTAAAAGAAAACAATAGAAATGGTAAAATAGGGATTAACAAACACAATAACTACACACCTGATAAAATATGCTCCTAGAAAGATCTGTGTGAAGTGTGGTAGTGTAAATCATTTGTCTGTTAATTGCAAATCTGCCATGCCTACTCCCATGTCTGGTCAACCTCAATTTCCTAACATAATGCCATGCCTCCCATATTATGTTGCATACAATATGCCTCAAATGCCATTTAAACATGCCTTACTGGAATAACATGTTTGCAACCAAGCATGCCATTTCCTGTTAGCCATAGCATGCATGATAATTCTGTTGCATTTAGTGGTTTCAAAGGCACAACCCAATTGACTAAGGAAGAATCTGAAATTCCTAAGTCAAATGAGATAATGGCCAAAGAAACAGAAGAAGAAGCTAACAAGGCAGGACCCAAGGAAACTTGGGTACCAAAATCAACTTGATTTGATTTTGATGTGTGCAGGGAACAGAAAGAATCTTGGTACTTGGATAGTGGCTATTCAAGACACATGACTGGTGATTCTACCCTGCTCACAAGAGTTTAAGAAGAGAGTTGGCCCAAGTATCACTTTGGAGATGACCGCAAAGGTTATACTGTAGGATATTGGCTTGATTTCAAAGGACCATGTCATCATTGAAGAGGTTGCCTTAGTGGATGGTCTCAAACAGAATCTGTTGAGTATCAGCCAGCTTTGACAAAGGCAACTCAGTAACCTTCAACAAAGAAGCCTGTGTTGTGACTAACAATCAAAATAACAAAGTGGTTCTCACTGGTGTGAGAAGAGGAAATGTGTATCTAGCTGACTTCAACTCAACTAAAGCAGAATCTGTAACTTGTCTTCTCAGTAAAGCAAGTCAAGATGAAAGTTGGTTATGGCACAAGAAGCTATCCCATTTAAACTTCAAGACCATGAATGAGCTGGTAAAGAAAGAGCTAGTTAGAGGCATTCCTCTAGTGGAGTTTACAAAGGATGGACTGTGTGATGCCTGCCAAAAAGGGAAGCAGATCAAAGCATCATTCAGGAAGAAACTTGATTCAACAATTGAAGAGGCTCTACAACTTCTTGACATGGATTTGTTTGGACCAGTCAATGTATTGTCAATTTCAAAGAAAAGATTTTGCCTAGTAATTGTAGATGATTTCTCAAAGTTCTCTTGGACATATTTCCTAAAGTCTAAAGATGAGGCTAGTGAAATCATCATCAATCACATAAGGAAAGTTAACAATCATCCTGATTTCAAAGTTAGAAGAATTAGGAGTGACAATGGAACTGAGTTCAAGAACTATGTCATGAGAGCATTTTATGAGGAAAATGGGATCTTGCATGAGTTTTCAGCAGCAAGGACTCCACAACAGAATGGAGTAGTGGAAAGAAAGAATAGATCTCTTATTGAAGCTGCAAGGACAATGCTTGAAGAATCAAAATTACCAACATATTTCTGGGCTGAAGCTGTAAACACTGCATGCTACACTCAGAACATCTCTCTGATTAATCAAGCAAGATGCATGACACCTTATCAATTGTTCAAGAACAAGAAGCCAACTCTAAACTTTCTTCATGTCTTTGGCTGTAAATGCTATATTCTGAGAAATCAACTGATTAAAATGGGAAGTTTGATGCTAAAGTAGATGAAGGAATTTTTGTTGGATATGCTGTTGGTAAACCATATAGAGTCTACAATCTAAGAACCAACATTGTTGTTGAATCTATAAATGTTGTGTTTGATGATAAAAAGATTGAAGGACTAAAAGATGGAGATTCCCATGAGAGCCTCAAATTCGACAATGTTGAGATGGTCAGTGATGAAAGTGATGATGAGAGTGATCAAGAAACAGTGTCTAAGGATAATGCAGACAAATCTACCACCAATGAAGCACATAACTCAACATCTGTCGAGTTACATAATGCTTCATCCGTCGGAAGGCAATCTGTGTTATCCGTCGGAAGACAACCTGCCTCATCCGTCGGTACTCAAAATTCACCATCCGTCGGGTTATCTAAAGGAGCAGGAAATCAAGGAAGGTCACCTACAGAAAGTACCCCTTTCACAAATCAAAGATCCACAAACTCAGGGGGAGTTTCTAGCAATCAAAACTCAATCACACATTAAGACAATATTGAGGTCTCTTCATCTAGAGCCAATCTACCTCAACCAAGGAAATGGACAAAAGATCAGCCCTTTGAACTGATTATTGATGATGTTTCTTCTAGAGTTCGAACCAGGAGAGCAACTCAAGAAGAATGTCTATATAGCAGCTTTCTGTCAAAGGAAGAACCAAAGAAGGTAGAAGAAGCCTTGTTAGATCCTGATTGGATTTTAGCTATGCAGGAGGAGCTAAACCAATTTGAAAGGAATAAAGTTTGGAAGCTGGTACCCAAGCCTAATGGAAAGAATCCAATAGATACCAAATGGGTATTCAGAAACAAGATGGATGAAAATGGCATAGTAGTAAGGAACAAAGTCAGATTGGTTGCTAAAGGCTATTGCCAGCAAGAAGGAATAGATTTTGATGAAACATTTGCTCCTGTTGCAAGACTTGAAGCCATCAGAATCTTCTTAGCCTATGCAACCCACGCCAATTTCAAGGTCTATCAAATGGATGTCAAAGGTGCCTTTCTGAATGGGGATTTGGAGGAAGAAGTGTATGTTAGTCAACCTCCTGGCGTTGAAGATCCAAATTTTCCAGAGTATGTCTATTATCTACTGAAAGCACTTTATGGACTGAAGCAAGTACCTAGAGCCTGGTATGACACTTTATCAAAGTTCCTTTTGGAAAATCACTTCACAAGAGGTACTGTAGATAAAACTTTATTTTTTAGAAATGTTAATGGCTTTAGCATACTTGTTCAAATTTATGTAGATGATATTATCTTTGGCTCTACAGATGAGAAACTTTGTAAAAAGTTTGCCAAACTGATGAAAAGTAAGTATGAAATGAGTATGGTGGGAGAAGTAACTTACTTTCTTGGTTTACAAGTTAAGAAAGTTAGTGATGGAATATTCGTTAGTCAAACTAAATATATTTTCGATCTTTTAAAGAAGTTTGATCTAATGGATTGCACATCTGTAAAAACTCCCATGACCACTGCAACTAAGCTTGCACTAAACACTACTAAAAGGTCTGTGGATATTTCAAGCTATAGAGGCATGGTTGGCTCACTTCTGTACTTAACAGCTAGTAGGCCATATATAATGTTTGCTACATGTTTATGTGCTAGATTTCAGGCTGATCCTAGAGAGTCTCACTTAATAGCTATTAAGAGAATTTTCAGATATCTCAAGGGAACACCAAAACTTGGCATTTGGTATCCTAGAGATTCTGGTTTTGATCTAACTGGTTATTCAGATGCAGACTCTGCAAGTTGCAGAATTGACAGAAAAAGCACAACAGGAACTTGTCAATTTCTTGGAAACAAGCTTGTGTCCTGGTTCAGTAAAAAGCAAAATTCAGTTTCTACTTCTATAGCTGAAGCTGAATATATTACTGCTGGTAGTTGATGTGCACAGATTTTATGGATGAAAAATCAATTGCTAGACTATGGTCTGCAAGTTGAGAGGATTCCTATTTTCTGTGATAACACAAGTACAATTGCCATCACTGAAAATCCAGTGCAACATTCAAGGACAAAGCATATAGACATCAAGTACCATTTCATAAGGGAACATGTAATGAATGGTACTGTAGAGTTACATTTTGTTCCTAGTGAGAAGCAACTTGCAGATATATTTACCAAGCCACTGGATGAATCCACCTTTTCTAGGTTGGTAAGTGAGTTAGGTATGCTTAATTACTCTTGAATCTATCTGAGTTATTTTGCAAGTTGAAAAGTAGCCAGAAATTTAACTGATTTTTAGCCATGAATGAAATTTGACTAAGTCAAAATTTACATCTCGACGGATGACCATTATCCATCGAGTTAAGTCATCCATCGATATACAATGTGCAAATAAAAATCAATTATTTTCTGGAATCTTTTAAAACTCGACGGATAACAGTTTATCCTCATCCGTCGAAGTGTCTAAATCTTAACCGTTAATTCCCTGAACATTATCCATCGAGTATACTTACAGTTTGTAAGCATTACACGACGGATAATGAGTGGAATTTTTACAGTTTATTTTTAAAACGGCTAATTTAGGCAATTTCTATTGGGTAATTTATTTCTCTTTATTATTTTTATCCGTTGTTTTTGAGCAAAGTATAAAAGCTTATTTCATTCTAATCATTTTCTTTTATCATTCTCAAATTCAACTGTGTTTATTTCATTCTCTCTCAAGCAAAAAATCCTCTTTCTCTTCAAGCTTTCCTTCTCTAACAATGGCACATGTAGTAAAGATTATGTCTCAGACTGGGTTCATCTATGAGAAGAAGAACTTCACTGCTTTGGTCAACAAGGGCATTCAGCAATCAGAAGACTATCACAAGATGATGGACTTCGTGAAGGACTGCAAGTTAAGTTTTGCCATGCTTGAATCACCCACAATCTTTGTGAAGTTGTAGAAGAGATGTGGACCTCTGCAATTTACAACTCTACTGACAAAAATATCACTCTGACCATCAAAGGTAATGAATTCTGTATCAATAGTGATGTGATAAAAGCATGTTTCAAGATTCCTGATGATAATATAACTTCACCACACACTAACACTGATTTGATCAATATGCTTAATTCCATGCATTATGCACTTCCTACTAATAAGCTAAGTGATATTAGGAGATTAGGTCTTAGGAAGGAATGGAGTTTTATGTGTGATGTTGTAACTAAAGTTTTCTCTGGAAAAATCAGTAATTTTGATTATGTGAACATTTCCATGCTTAACATGCTATACATGCTAGTTACAAACAAATTTTACAATTTCAGTGACCTTATCATATATGAGTTAGGTTTTAAACTAGGTGAGTTAGCCAAAAGGGGAAAGAACATATATTATGCTAGATTTTTTATGCTATTGGCTAACCATCTTTGTCAAGAAATTGCACTTGAGAACCCAAACAACAAATTAGCTTGTTGGGTTCAAGCGAGAAGATCATTGCAGATTTGAACAGAGCCAACCACCATAGGGATGTGCCAATGTTCTATTTCCCTGTAATGCACAAGGCCTAACTCCTCAACTTGATGATAACAAAAAGGGGGAGAGAGAATCAAGTAAGGGGGAGAAAGGACCAACAGAGGGGGAGAAACTTCAAGCAGAAATCAGCAAAATAATTGTACCTTCAATTATTATCTCCAAGCCACCAGTTGCAGATGGTATAGATCTAATTAAAGCAGCAGCAGCAAATTTGAAAGTTGTTGAAAAAGGAAAGTTGAGTTTGATCAACTGGGATAAGATTGATGAGGAGATACAGAAAAAGTTTGAACTAGTCAAGGAGCCAGTTAAGTCAGCCATCCATCACTCTCATGTCAAGCCAATCAGTATGAATGAGATGAGCATGAACTATCTGGAGAAAGCACAATCTTCCTGCATCAAATCACAAAAGGCTGAAATAATTCTCAAACCAAGGGCAAATTATCTAAGGTCATCTTTGAAGAATCCCTTGGGCACTGTGTATGAGACACCCAAGCCTAATGAAAAGAAGCTTCTGTCAAGATCCATTGTCTTCTATAAAGATCCAGCTGATTCAGCCTCAAAAAGGAGAATTGCTAAGATATTCAGAAATGGAAAGGAAATTTGTGTAGTAGCTGGACATCCACAATTTGCACAAGCAAAGAAAGAAGAGAAAGCAAGATTAAAGAAGGAAAAGAGGCAAGTTGCTCTAGATGCTAAGAAATCTAAACAAAAGAAAGAGCAGATTGTCATCTTGGCCAAGCTACAGGCTCTAAACTCTTCTCAACAAATTCCCTCTCAACCATCTGAAGCTGCTAAATCAAAGAAGAAGATTGAAGAACAGAAGAAATCCCCAAGAAAGTAGGAATTGGCTAGAAGAACAAAAAGGAAACTGGATGTTGTTGATAAGGAATTGGAAGATCAATTTCCTAAGGAATCCACACCAGCTAAAACTCAAGCATCAAAGCCCTCTGTGGTATTTGAAGACATAAGGGTGGTGGACCCCTACAAGAACATACATGGAGAACCTATTGTGCCAAAGGATGAGCCAATAGAGTGGGATAAATTACCAATTCCTGACTTCAACTTGCCAATCCTTACCAAGCCAAAAAGGACAAAATTAAGGGCAGTCAAGAAAGTGAAGCTGTCACCTCTCAAATCCAAGTTAGTAGTTAAAGCTCAACCCAAGGTCAACAGGGAGACTACTTGTACTTGTGTGACATCAAAGAATTCTCAGATCTAAACCTTTATTTGGAGGAACTGGATGAAGTAAGGGCAATTGATGCATACAGAAACCTACCTGAAAGGTTGGTGTTCAAGTACAAAGGAGGAAGGGAGATTCAGTGGCCTCTTCACAGGATACTTCAAGAAAGTCAAGTTGTGTTGATCAAAGTCTATTCATCCTTCAAGAAAAACTTTGGGTTCAATGTAACTGCAAGAAGACTAGTATTGAAGAAGATTGAAGAGCTGAGGAGTGTTAGAGCTAAAGATGCACTCCCAAAGACTCTAATCATCCCATACACAGGGAGAAGAGAGCATCTAAGGTCCTACTGGCTGATGGAATTCATGGATGACAAGGGTGTAAGAAGATTCTTCAGACTAGAAGACTAATTGAGTATCTCTAGAAATGAGACTCTCTTGGAGATGCAAGAAATGTTAGATCTCTCAGAATCTGATGAACTTGAATTCCACAGGCAGCTCCAGAATCAAATTGAAGAAAACAACAGAAAGCTTGGAAGAAGATCCAGACCTTCAAGAAACTAGAAAAACCTGCTCAGGCTAGAGGAGCATCTTGAACTGACTGTAAGCCACACCTTGTACATTTTATTTAATTGAAGCACTTTCAGTTTTATCTACTAATCTTTAAAGATATATGTTTAGGATATTTTGTTATCATCAAGTATCTCTTAATTTATGGCTACAATTCCAATAGACATAAATTGGGGGAGATTGTTATGAATATGTTGTGTACATGATGATCACTTAAACAAAACATCTAAGTAGATTTTACTTAGTGAAATAATGTAGCACTCGACGGATAAGAATTATAGTCCCGATGGATAACTCATTATAGTCCCGACGGATAACTCATTATAGTCCCGACGGATGATTAACTTATTATCCATCGAGTGAGTAGTTTATGTAAGAATAAGTTTGTAGCACAGTGATGTATGCACCTTTGTATAGAATATGTAGTAGCATATAAGTCATGTTGACTTTAACTAGATATGCAGAATAGGTTGATTAATTGTACATAAGCAATGTCTTGTAATTCTGTATAAGTGAAATGAAGTCAAGTGCCAAAATAGCTACCGACGGATGATTAACAAAGCCTTCGACGGATGATCAAATGACTATCAATGGATGTTTAACATAACAATCGACGGATGATCAATTAAGTCATCGACGGATGATCTGAAAGTCGACGGATGATCATATCAAGAATTCAAACATCAGTTGAACAGTGAAAGCTGACACACAGCCGTCGAGTTGGATACAAACACATTGTGGAAGCCCATTAACTGGGTAATAGAGGACGAAAAGCAGCAAAGATTAAGTCTGTTAGATTTTATATTTGTTCAGTCTTTTTGACTTTGTAATCTTGGTATTATATAAACCAAGAGAGTAGCAAATAGAAAATGACTGAGATAGATGAAAAACACAAAAATAGAGAAATCTTTGTAAGCTTAATCTTTAGCATTTCCTGTATTCTCAGAAGTTCTATTTTGTAAGCAGCTGTGAGCATTTCTGCACACAGAGTCCTCTCGATTATTATAAATATCTCTGGTGAAATTGTTTAAATCCACCAGAAAGTTTTTAAAGACTCTTGTTTTTAATTACTTGTGTTTTGATTCATTTGAGTTTATATTCCGCATTGTGCTAATCAAAACAAATATATCAATAATCGAGTTGAACATTTTTATTTCAAGAAAAAGGTTCAAGAATTCCATTCAACCCCCCTTCTATAATTCTTGCTACATTGTCAAGGGACTAACAGTTTTGTGCTGTTCTATAAGCCCAAACAGCTTCATCAAGCTTCAAAGACCAATCTTTCCTTGATGGACACACAAGCTTCTCTAAAATGCGCTTGATCTCTCTGTTAGATACCTCAGCTTGACCATTTATCTGAGGATGATAAGCCGTAGCAATGTGATGATTCACATTATATCTTTTCATCATAGCAGTGAACTTGCGATTACAAAAATGCGACCCCTCATCACTGATTATGACTCTTGGAGTTCCAAACCTTGTGAATATCTGCTTGTGAAGAAAATTAAGCACCACTTTCGCATCGTTTGTTGGCAACGCCTTAACTTCAACCTATTTCGACACGTAATCAACTGCCAACAAGATATACTAATTGTTACAAGATGAGATAAATGGTCCCATGAAGTCAATTTCCCAAACATCAAAGACCTCAACCTCGAGAAGCACATTAAGAGGCATCCCATCCCACTTAGACATATTACCCACACGTTGACATCAATCACATTTCAAAACAAAATGATGAGCATCTTTAAATAAGGTTGGCCAAAAGAAACCTGCCTGAAGAACACGAGTTGCTGTCTTTTCTCCACCATAATATCCTCTATAAGCCGTTGAGTGGCAATCTCACAAGATCCCCCCCCCCGTTTCATTGTAAGGAATACATCTCCTGATGAATTGGTCAGCTCCTTGTCAAAAAAGAAACGGCTCATCCTACATATACCACTTCACTTCATACAGAAACTTCTTCCTTTGATCAATGTCTTATCCAATGAAGTAGCATTAGGATCCTCTAAACGCGAGAGATGATCAATGACTTGATTTTCAGTCCCCTTTATGTCCTTGATATCTAGTACAAATTCTTTAAGCAAAAGAACCCATCTAATTAATCAAGGCTTCGAATCCTTCTTTGAGGCTAGATATCGAATTACAGCATGATCAGTAAAAACTGTCACCTTAGTCCGAAGTAGATAAGATCGAAATTTCTCAAAACCATAGACAATAGCCAAAAGCTCTTTCTCTGTAGTAGTATAATTCAGTTGAGCACCATTAGGGTCTTACTAGTGTATTAGACCACATGAAATATGTTGTTCTTCCTCTGCCCAAGAACTGCTCCAACTGCATAGTCGCTTGTATCGCACATCATCTCAAAAGGTTCATTCCAATCAGGTGCAGTTATGACTGGTGTGGTGATTAAACTCTTTTTTAATGTCTCAAAAGCTGCAAGGCACTCATCATCAAACTTGAAAGGAATATCTTTCTCTAGGAAACTGCACAATGGCTTTCAAATTTTCGAGAAGTCTTTGATGAAACGCCTGTAAAAACCCGCATGACCAAAAAAACTGCGAATTCCCTTAACAGAAATGGGTGGAGGAAGATTCTCAATGACCCCCTCCTTGGCCTTGTCCACCTCTAGACCTTTACTAGAAATCTTGTGCCTAAGAATAATGCCCTGACACCCCATAAAGTGACATTTCTCCCAATTGAGAACCAAATTGGTCTCAATGCACCTCTTGAGAACGTGTCCAAGATTTTGCAAGCATTCATCAAAAGAATCGCCAAAGACTGAGAAGTCATCCATGAACACCTCCACATTCTGGCCAATCATATCTATAAAGATGGCCATCATGCATCTCTGAAATGTGGCTGATGCACCACACAGACCAAAAGAAACTCGTCTGAAGGCGAAAGTACCAAATGAACAAGTGAAGGTAGTTTTTATAGGATTTTATCTATCACAGAAGCATGGTAAAACAATTTTACACATATAAAATCCATATAATATGCATACAGATCGTAAATAAAATCGAGGGATCGATTTCTAACCTTTAAAAGCGATCCAAGAACAACGAGCGGAGATCCTTAGTAGTTGCTCCTCAAGTGTGAAGCACTCCACCGGTATCCACCAAGAAAACGATGTAATGAAGGAGGAGGTGGAGAGAATTAGGCTTTTGTAAATTTTTGGGTTGAGGCAAAAATAGGGTTTATAATGGTATATTTATAGGAAAAAATTTCAGCTGAAAATTTCCTATAAAATATTATTATTATTATCCCTTTATTATTCTCACTAATAATTAAAACACCTTTTAAATATTAATTCTTTTTTTAAACACTTTAGAAATAATTCTCTCTCTTGATTTAATTTCCAAAAAATTAAATTCTTAATTAATAATATTAAGAACTTTTCTTAATTAATTTATAATCAATTAAATCTCATTTAATCAATTATTAAATTTGCCAATTAATTATTTATTTCATAAATAAATAATTATCAGCCATTATTAATTAATTCCTCCACCATTAAATCATTCTCTTTTATGGTGTGACCCTGTAGGTTCAATATTAAGCCGGTAGTAGAAATAAATAATAATAAAACTATTTTATCATTATTTATATAAATTCTCTAATTCATTGAATATGATTAATTAATTAATTAATCATATTTATTCTACATCGTGAGGGATACTTCTCAGCATATCGCGACTATCCGGATAATACGAATTCACCACTTAGAATACCAAGAACCTATTCAGTGAGTAGTTACCGTACAATTAATTCCTTCTATCCTGCAATGTCATGATTAAATATAAGGCATGGAACTTGTGTCAAGCCTATCTTATTTAATCACTTGCTTTCCCATTCAGTATGCTTAGTTCTTATTTAATGTAAATTAGAAACTCCTTTCTAATTTCATTCACTCTGGCCAGAGATTCCTGAACTAGCATAAGTGGATCAGCATTGAACATTCTCTTCCTTCACTGGAAGGGGTAGATCCTTTATTGATCATACACTATCTTCGTGTACAAATTCCTATACTCAGTAGAGCCCTTATAATTGTCCCTGGAGACTAAGAACTACACCAAAGCATAGTTCAGTGTACACAAGATGACTATGATGACCTCAAGTCTAAGGATACTTGTACAACAATCACTATGTGAACAACTGCTGACACGTGAGTGAACTCCATCAGTTGTTCAGCTGTGTGAGTCATGTTCAGTGAACTTATTCTATAATAAGCACCTACATACTAGCTATAGTGTCACCACACAAAATGTCTATGAGAATAGACATCCTTCATAATGAAGCAAGCATAGTATGTACCGATCTTTGCGGATTATTAATTACCAGTTAGTAATCCTACGACCAGGAACTATTTAAGTTTAGAGTTATCATCTTTTAGGTCTCTTTATTATTGTCTCATCACAATCCATAAAAAGCTTTACTCTAAACTGTGGTATATCTTATTTAAACATTTAAATAGATAGAGCCCGCAATAAAAACAAAACAAGTCTTTTATTAATATCAATAAAATCAAAACAGATTACATAAAAGCTATTCCTAAATCCTTATACATGATTGGACTTAGAGTATATCTCTTTCAGTTTTCTCCTGATCTTCTAGAGCGATACAAATTTGATTATAACCCGAATAACCATCCAGAAGACAATAGTACTCATGACCATCCAACCTGTCAAGCATCTGATCAATGAAGGGAAAAGGGAAGTGATCCTTCCTAGTGGCTTTATTCAACTTCCTTTAGTCCATGCAAACTCTCCACCTCGTGACTGTTCTAGTAGGAATAAGCTCATTCTTCTCATTTGCTACCACAGTAATACTACCTTTCTTTGGCACACATTGAACCGGGCTTACCTATGAACTGTCAGAAATAGGGTAGATGATCCTTGTATCTAGCCACTTAAGAATTTCCTTCTTCACTACCTCCTTCATGATTGGATTGAGTCTTCTTTGCTGCTCAACCATAGGCTTGCTACCCTCCTCTAGAAGAATTTTACGTATGCAGTAAGAAGGGCTGATTCCCTTGATATCTGCTATAGTCCATCCAATTTCCTATTTGAATTCTCTCAGAATCCTCAAAAGCTTCACCTCATTACTACCTGAAAGGTCAGATGCAATAATAACAGGCAGAGTAGATGCATCACTTAAGAACGCATACCTCAAATGCTCAGGTAAAGGCTTAAGCTCAAGAATGGGAGCTTACTCAATAGATGGCTTGAGGCATTTTGGAGCTTTGTTTAATTCCTCCATTCTAAGAGATTCAAAAGGCAAATCTATTTTCCTCTTCCAGGGAGAAGCATTCAAATACTGCAATTGTTCTTCACATTCGTCATCTTCACTATCCGAATTATCCAATAAGGCTTTTTCTAAATCATCGGACCTTAGCAATTGATCAAGTTCCGATGTGACCACCGAATCGACCAACTCCACTTTTAAGCACTACTCATTATCAGTAGGAAATTTCATAGCTTTGAATACATTAAAAGTCACATCCTGATCCAGAACTCGCATTGTGAGCTCACCCTTCTGCACATCTATCAAGGTTCGGCCAGTCGCCAAGAAAGGTCTCCCCGAAATTATGGGAATCTTCTTATCCTCCTCGAAATCAAGAATGATGAAATCAGAAGGGAAGATGAGTTCATCAACCTTGACCAAGACATCCTCCACAATACCTCGCGGATATATAATAGAACGGTCAGCCAATTGCAAGGTCATATAAGTTGATTTTGGATCAGGCAAGTGCAACTGCTTGAAGATTGACAAATATATCAGATTGATTCTAGTTCTCAAGTCACATAAGCATCTGTCAAAAGACACTTTTCCAATAGTACACGGAATAGTGAAGCTTCCTGGATCTTTAAGCTTCGGAGGTAATTTCTGTTGCAGCACAACACTGCATTCCTCCGTGAGAGAGACTGTCTCTAAATCATCTAGCTTCACCTTCCGATAGAGAATAATTTTCATAAACTTTTCATAACTAGGAATCTGCTCAAGAGCCTCAGTGAAAGATATGTTGATATGAAGTTTCTTGAACACCTCCAGAAACTTCTCAAATTGCTTGTCCAGCTTTTTCTTCTGCAGCCGCTAGGGAAAAGGCGGTGGAGGATAGATCTGTTTCTCCCCTGTATTACCCTCAGGAGGAGTGTGCTCAACAGTAGTCTTCCTTAGTTCCACTTCTACTTCCTGCTGTTCTACTTCTTTCTCAGCCTTAGCTTCTTTAGTCAACATTTGAGTTTGTTCGGGATTCACAACCTTTCCAGACCTTAAAGTGATTGCCTTTACCTACTCCTTAGCTTTCCTCTTTCCTGGCACTTTAGTGACACTAGGTAGTATACCAGGCTGACGATTTAGCAAGGCATTAGCAATTTGCCCAATTTGATTTTCCAAGGTCTTGATAGAAACGGCTTGACTCTTGCACATAAGCTTCAACTCCTCTAATTCAGATTTTTCACTGGCTTGCAGCTGGAGTTGTTGTCTTGGAGCATACTGCGGTTGCTGAAAACCAGGGGGGTTGTACTGCTTAGCTGGATACTGTTGATAAGGTTGTTGAACCACATTCTGAGTGTTGTTCCAACTGAAATTAGGATGATTACGGTTGTTGGGATGATAGGTGGCTGGCACTGGTTGCTGCGATCGCTGGAAATTGCTAACAACTGAGCTGATTCACTAGAAATTATGCACTGATCAGTCTCGTGGGCACTAGCACAAAGCTCACAGACACTAGCGATTTGATTAACTCCATAATTATCCAAAGTGTCCACCTTCATCGTCAAAGCCTTAAGTTGGGCATTGATAGCAGTTGCTGCATCCAACTCCAGAATTCCTGCGACTTTTCCCTGAGTCAGCCTCTGGGAAGGATTCTGGTACTCATTAGCAGCCATCAGTTCAATAGGTTCATAAGCTTCAACATAGCTTTGAGCCCACAAGGCTCCTCCTGATGTTATATCAAGCATGGTTCTAGAAGTAGCACCCAATCCATTGTAGAAACAACTAATAATCATCTAATCAGGCATGCCATGCTGTGGGCACTTCCTTAGCATCTCCTTATATCGATCCCAAGCCTCACACAGAGATTCTCCAGTTTGTTGAGCAAACTGAGTAAGAGCATTTCTAATTGCAGCAGTCTTCACCATAGGGAAGAATTTAGTGAGAAAATTTTGAGCAAGATCTTCCCAAGTGGTGATAGACCCTGCTGGTAGAGAGTATAACCAACACTTAGCTTTGTCCCTTAGAGAGAATGGAAAGAGGCGTAGCTTAATAGCATCTTCAGTTACATCATTGAACTTGAAGGTGTCACAGATCTCGATGAAATCCCTGATGTGCATGTTGGGGTCTTCAATAGGAGAACCCCCAAACTGAACTGAAATCTGTATCATTTGAATCGTGCTTAACTTGATCTCAAAAGTGTTAGCCTTGATGGCTGGTCTGATGATATTTGACTGAATGTCATTAATCTTAGGCTGAAAATAGCCCATCAAAGCCTTCGGATTTTCCGCTTGATCACCTATTTCTATTAAAGCTGGTTCTTCAACTTTTTTTCTTCTTTTACCTTCTTTTCTTCCTCAAAAACTTCCTTAGGAACTACCACAAGTTCTTCCTCGGCTTTATCCAGTGTTCTCTTACGAGTACGCGAACGCGTATGCATACACCCTCGCTAGAGTACCTGAAATAAAACAAGGAACAAAATAAGTAACAATGTTCGAGTCAATGAACTTTAACGACCACTGATGGAAAATACGTAAACTAAAAATTAACACTGCAGTCCCCGGCAACGGCGCCAAAAACTTGTTAGTCGCTAAACACGCGCTAATATTACACGTAACTATACGAGTTCGCAAGTAGTATATAATCTTTTCTAGTTCATTCCCACAGAGACTGTATTGATTAACTAATTAATTCACACACTTAAGCAACAATATATGGTTATTATTCAATGCTAAGATGATAACAAATTGAGGTTGTTTATGACTAAGAATTATGCTAACTATTATAACTAAGAGAATAAGATTGATTGAATTAATATATATGGCAAACATGGGATTCTAACTTCATTAAATACATCATTCAATAGCCTTATTGTTCTCAACCTTAGCATGCAATGGTGATGGCACTAATCAGTCAACACGAAACTGATAAACGCCAACTTTTGTTGCACGAGTACCATACTACCAGACATGCACAAAAGAGATAGAAGCTGAATAGATACCAATTCTATTGAGACCCTATATGTCTATAAAATTTGACAACATAACGGTTTAAGCACAAGTTATCTATCGTGATTACATAGGGCAAGTAAGATGGGTAAAATTACCTACGAATCATGCATAACAATATATCAACCTATGCTAGCATGGCAAGTTCTAAATCCTTAAATTCACTATCGCTTCATTAAGAATTAACACACTATCTTATAAGTTTGTGACGCTCATAAGACGAATACACACAACCAATACTAGGATATCAATCAATCACCACATACTAAGATATCAAACAATTTAACTACACCAATCCATAAATAAATTCTCTAGAACCCCACGATAATGATTAGCCCATAATCGGTCTCATCATCAACGTGGGTTCCGATGAAAGCATGGTATAACAAACGTAGTCTTTATAACGAATAAATATCAAAGTATAACACAAGGGTATAGGTTCAACAAAATAAGATACGAGCATCCAAAATTATAACTCAAAACAAAGATTCACAAGAATAAACTAGATCATTTTTGCCTTTGTTGATTCATGATATAGGTCTCTTGCCGTCTTCTCCTTACGCTTTGAAGTGTCTCTCGCTTGATTAATTATTAAAAATGACCTTATTTGAATATATATAGCATCCCTTTGCAGTCTGGAAGTTTCCCCAATTAGAATCGAATTAAAATCAGGATTCTTTGATTTCGCACCGGCGCGGCCGCGTGCTATCACAGCGCGGGCGCACTGCCTTTCTGGAATCCTGGCGCGGCTGCGCGCTATCATAGCGCGGGCACGCCGTCCTTCTGGGAAAAACTCAGATTTCATCTTTTTCCTTGCTGCTTCGAGCCGGCTTTCCACGAGCTTTTATTCCAACACCACCTTGACACCAAATTATCACCAAAACAATGCTAATTCACCTGATTCACAGATTAATATTTTGAAATGCAAAAATACTAGAAAACACATTAAAACACTTAGCAACTTGAGTACAAATTCATCAATTTAAAGATTATTAGAGCATTATAAGGTGTCATAAATGCCACTCAATAACATGAGTATCTATATCAAGAACATATAAACCATTAAACAAACGTGCAACCCCGTAGGTAACATTATTGAATGAAAAGGAACAAATATTGTTCTGAATCAAAAACGAAAAACCTTTCTTGTCCAAACAGGAAACTGAAATAATGTTTCTACAAATCGCAGGCACATAAAAACAGTTATCTAGTTCTAAAACAAGCCTAGTGGGCAACAGTAAACGATAAGTCCCTACAGCTAAAGCAGCAACCTTTGCTCCATTGCCAACTCGTAGGTCGACTTCTCCCTTTGCCAATGTCCTACTTCCCTACAGTTCCTGCATATTTATACAAATATGAGAACCACATCCAGTATCTAATACCCAAGATGTAGAAGTAGACAAATTAACTTTTATAACATAAATACCTGAATCAGAAGCAGTAATAACAACCTTCTTCTTCTTCTTCTTCAGATTCTCCAAATAAGCATGACAATTCCTCTTCTAATGACCTGCTTTCTTGCAATAGTGACAATCAACAACCTTTGGAACACAACCTTTAGGCTTCAAAGCTTTGGTCGGATCAGGTTTTGGATTGGCATTCGATTTAAATCCCATCTTCCTCTTGCCTTTCCATTTACCCTTTCCTTTGGCCTTCCCCTTATTCACCATCAACATGGGAGCAGGGGATGCCTTCTGAACATTGGTCCCAACAGTTTTTAACATAGCCAATAGTTCGGTGGGGTTCTTATATATCTCATTCATATTGTAATTCATCACAAATTTAGAGATTGAAAAATTAGGTCAATCTGGTGCTCCACAGTAATTGGGGCACCCAACTTGGCAAGGTACTCAATATACCCAATCATCCTTAGAACATGTGGTCCAACCGGATCACGTTCTCCTTGCTTACATGCATGCAATGATTTGAAAGTATCAAACCTCTCCTGACGAGCCTTTCCTTCAAACATACGTTTAAGGTGCTCAATCATATCACAAGAATCCATATTCTCATGTTATTTTTGAAGTTCAACACTCATGGTCGCTAACATGAGACATTGAACATCTGTGTCATCATCGATATGTTTCTGATAAACATTATATTGAGCATGGGATGCTCCTTCAGGGAGAGGTGCTGGGCAAGGGATATCTATGACATAGAGCTTGCGCTCTTGTTTCAGGACAATCCTCAAGTTCCTCTGCCAGTCAAGGAAGTTTGTTCCTGTTAGCTTGTCCTTCTCAAGGACTGATCGCACAGAGAAGTTATTTGAATTGATTGCCATTTTATATCTACAATGTTTAAAATACATAAAATAAATTAGCCTACAGATGATTATTAAATTATGTTCAAGTGATTATTCATATATATTCAAAATATATATCTCCCACTATTTTAACAAATTAATAGCCCTAACTATTAATTCGGAAAGAGTATCTTCTATATACTTTCTAATGAGCCAAGATCCAATTTTTCATAACGTTTTAGTTCATCTTTGGCTTTACTCCTAAAACATGATTCAATAAGGTAGACAAAATTTGTCAATTATATCAAGTATATAACTCTTGGATAGTTTAGTGGAACAACATTTATTCTTATTTATCCAATAAATCTCACCAAACTCTATGCCTCTAAGTTCACAATCCTATTGTGGTAACTTAGTTAAGTCAAAACTCAAAAGTCTAAAAGTATCATATACTTCAACACGTCGTCCCACGATAGATGGGAGTACTTCGCTCTGGCGAACCCACTCCTTATCGATCTAGGGTTTAATGTGTTAGACATATTGGAAGGCATATAAATAACTTAATATAAACATTAGGGTTTTTTTAGTATTATAACGATCATGATCCCATCATACAGAGATTCCCAATTTTTCCTTGAATAAAATACTTCAAATCAATACTCGTCAATGGTTTGATTTCTAGGTAGTGGAGGAGTCACATCGGTCTCGCTTAAAACCCACAGCCTTACAAGTTCTATGAACCCGTTGTTGACAAAATCGCCCCATATCGGAAATAAAGAAGATTCGTATTTCATTCCGTGTTTAATAAACACGAGAATCTCATAATCGTTTGTAAATTTTAAATCTTGAGTCATTATAGATTTTATCTTGTTTAGGCATGGTATGGGTGACGTATCTAATATATACATTCATGCATGATTAATCTAATTAAAGCATGCATCATTAACTATTATATACATACATTCATACATCAATATATAAAGTGTGGTATGTAAACGTGCTTGGTTATGGCCTTTATCCTATGTGATCCTTCCAAGCTAATGCAAGGATCAAGGTCAATCTATGGTGAATAAAATAAATACAATTACAATTACATGTCTTCATTCTTCTTGTCTTGATTGCTGCTTCTCCTATTGGATCATTCCTTCTTGAAGTACATTACATAAAAACAACCTATACTAATGTACTTACATAAGAAAACTCGAGTTACATTCGAGGTAATAGAGTTACAAGAATAATAAAAACGACATGCAAGTCGTATTTATAAACCAAAACCATAAACTTTAATCTAAAGGTCTTAAGGCCATAACCAACACCATGCTCAAGTAAACAAATAAAGTACTTTGAGAAAAAAAAAAGTAAAGCGGGGGCCGGGGGCGGCAGCCCCCGGACGGGGTCCGGGGGCGGCAGACTCTGGCTGGGGTCGAGAAAGATTTTTTTTTCTGATCTCTATCGCCGCCTCTCTCTTCGCTCCCTCTTGATTCTCTCACTCTTTATATTTTATTTTATTTTTATCTCCTTTTTCTCCCTGATCTCTCTTTATCATCCCCTGTTTCGTTGGTTGCCACTGCCGCCATCATCCTTTTTCGGTGAGTGGCCGCCAGCTACGATTTGGTGGTGTTGTGACTGCGTGCTTGCGTATATATATATATACAATCGTGTATATATGTGTGTTTATAATGGCATGTTGTGGGTGTAATCTATGTGTGTGCGTTGGTGTGAGTTTATGTGTGCGTCATGGTGTGTGTGTTATGTGTATACATATGTGTTGTGTGAGTGTTTAGTTCCCTGTATCTGTGTTCAGTCCGTGTGTATGGCTGTGTTATTTTCCGATTGTTCATGTGCTTCTGTTTTACTGTGGTGTTGGTGTGCGTGCTTGCATGCGTTTCTTTTTGGAGTTTTTTAAATTATATAATTATTATATTTTTCTGCAGGAATAACTTTGAGTAATATCCGTGATATAATTTATTCGCGCTAGACTAACTATTTTAATCGGTGAAATTCGCGCTGGAAATTCAAATTAAATAGGATACCCGCGATTTTTGCCGCCACCGACGATGAGCCTCGGCGAGCCAACGGTAGACTGTGATGACGCGGTTCGAAGTCTTAATATAAATAAATAATAATTTATAATTTCTACTTTCCAAAAATAAAAGTAGTAGTTAAATATTCAGTTTCTAGGTTGTTAGAATATGTGATTGGTTTGATTAGGATTGATCGATTGTTGGGTTGCTTGTTGATTTTGACGTCAAATTGTTTCGACGGGCAGTTCGATAAACGAAGGAAATGCTGCCCTATTTTCGGGAAATTAATTCCAAAAATACGGGAACGTATCCTGCAGATTATCGGGAATATCAATCGAACGCATAACTATATAATTATAAGTATTTTATGAACTCTAATTGCGTGTCGTGGTGAAATATTTTGTAAGATATTCAACCACCCTGATTTACTAAAATGATGTTTAAATCTATTTTACAGAATTAAATCACAAACCGAGTTTTGAGTATATGGACCCTGGTTGCTTCGTGTATTATAATATGTGTATAATTACGAGTCGGAGATTGGATATTGAATGGATAGGTTTGTTAGCTAGGATTTGTCAAGCATAACTGGATGTCTAACATAGAGTAGTTCGACTCTGTAGGTGCTAGTCGAAGGATTCGAGAATTAACGTTGGACCAAAGATAACCTAATGATCAGTCACCAAACGCAGCGAGGTTCCAAACGAAGGACCCGAGCGTTGAAGTCGGATCCAGGATAGTCTGTCAATTACGTCATAAGCCGAATGTCTGAGTCAATCCGAAATCAGTCAGTGATAGTTGAAAAGCTCTGCAAGGCAAGTACCCCTGAACTAATCTTTTATAGTTCAGTAGATATGAATAATTGTTGATTTAAATTACGTACTGGAACAGAACGTTTTAAGTTACGTATTCCCCATGTTTAAATATGTTTTACTAACTGATGTTTTAGGGAAAAAGTAACTTCTGAAAATGCCTATCTCTAGATTGTGATTAAATTGGAAAGATTTTAGAATGTGTGCTATGAGATAACTGTTTAAAAAGAGATAGGTGTAATTGATTTTGAAAACCGGATAAAAACGAATCAGATATTGGATGGTTGCGTAAGAGGCCCGTAACGGCCCAACGGGTTTTGTTAGGTCACACAACACTATAGAAGGGGGTTGAATCCAGTGTAGAATATAATCAAATCGTTTTAAAGCACAAGTAACAGAAAACAGATGTATTCGATATAATAAACTCTGTTACAATGGAACTGTTCTCTCTCAATGATGAACAAATATCATGAGAGCTGCTAGTTTACAATTGTATGATCTTCTCGATGATCGTAACTCTTATAGAGTAAACCTATGTCCGTGTTTATATAGACACACAGTTACAAGATAACTTTTAATTGGTATGGAATATAATTCTGTTTCCTAAAATATATCAATCAGATATCTTATATAATTTTTCTAGTCCTCTAACTCTTTCCATGCATATCTTCTTCTTGTATTAGTCTCGATTTTCTTTCCTGTAAATCAGCTTCCTTCCTTAACTGTTAGTTCTCCAGTACTTAAGTTCTGATATCCATCTTCTGATATTATCTTTTGATAATCTAAGTCCTGATATCCTTAAGTCCTGACTTCCAGTAAGTCCTGATTCCAGTAAGAACTGATATTTCCTGTTAGTTAAGATCTGAAAACTAAACATGAAACATATTAGACATGACATCTCAAATATATCCAACAATCTCCCCCAACTTATAAATTATGCAAGAATATACAAGTTAATAGATTTGATGATGTCAAAAACATTTAAGTTCAAATACAATAAGAGTTTAATAAGACTATTAATTACAACTTACAAAACATCCAGCTTTACCAACATAACTGAATTAATCTGAATCCATAATGATTCTTAACAAAATCATTTATCAGATTATCTTCAGCTTTCTTCAGAACTTCAGCTAACTGTGCTTTGACCTGCATCAGTTCTTCTTCTTTACTATCACCAATTTGATAAATGGCTCTTCTGAGAGCTTGAATGGATGTTCTTTCAAGTCCATCACCAAGTCTGATAACCTTAGGATGTGAAAAATTTTCATTATAACATAAGCATCTTTCTTTCAGAATAACTTCCACCTTAGCAGAATTCTTCAGCATAGGAATTTCTCTTCCATCACCTTCAGTAATCATTGGAATGTAATGAGAAGTCTTTGTACCAGAGATTCTGAATAGATCTCTTATAGCCTTCAAAATATATTCTGACCATCTTCTTGTAACATCAGATTTTACTTCCAGAGCGTAGTGAATATGTTGAAGTTCTCTGATAGACTTCTTTAATACATCAGTATCAGCTAATCTATAAGTCCTTCCATCATTAAGAAATAAGATCAATTTCTCTTTTAGATTCTCTTTGTCATGAGCATCTATCACAATTTGAGCAGACAATACCTTGTCAAGGTGCCTTTGTTTGATTTGTTCATATGGTTTGTCTGTCAATATGAAAGGATCTCTTAGAGTAACCTCTACTCCTGTTTGAATCTTCTCTTCGTTAGAACCTAATCCAGCTCTATCTCTAGGTTGCTTTGCTCTCAACCCAAATGTAGCAAGTTGATTAATCATCAGATTGGATTTTGGTTCAACTGGAGTAGTTTTCTTCCATAACAGCTTCTTCTTATCAACAATTGTCATTTTACCCAAATCAACTTGAGCATTGTCAGTAGTTGATGTCTTGATAGCTTGATCAGAATTTGCTGTTTCTTATGTACCTTCCTGTCATTTATTCTGAACAACAACTTGAGCAGTGTCAGAGGTTGTTTTAGAATCTTCATTTATCTTTCTTCTTTTCAGAATTTGAACAATTTCATCTTCAACAAGATTATGATCAGTTACTTGAACCATTTTACACACTGGTTTCATCAGATCTTGAGAAGTTTTCAAGTCCAGTGACTTGGTTAGTTCATAAATTTTTTCATTCCCTTTGTCTTTGGGATCACTCTCAGTTTGTGATCTAGTCTTGAACTTTGAAGTTTCAGAATTTAACTTTTCCTTGATCACAATGCCTTTTTCCTTAGGCCTTGGAAGTTTCTTTGTATTAGAAGCTTTAGACATAGGATTTGTCTTCTTAGCAGCAAATCTAGCTTCTTCCTCCTTGAGAGTTTCTAAATTCATTCCTGGATTGTGTTTCAGAAATAATCCTCTTGCTATCTCCTCATCAAGTGTCTGGATTTTAGGATCTTTGTAATAAACAGTAGTCTGCTTCCCCTTTAACTTCAGAGTTTGCAAAAACTTCTGAGAGTCTTCAGATCCTGACTGAATCAGAATATCAGAACTTGACATCAGACTTTGCTTATCACCACTTGACTTTAGTCTTTGAGCATTCACAGCATCAGAACTTGACTTTTCTGAATAAAAGATTTTCCTTGAACTTTTCTTTGACCTCTGCTCTTTTCAGAGTTTCCCTGGTCATCACCTTTATCATCCTTTTTCTTCAGTTCTTGAGTAGGTGAGCATTTGGACTTAACTACCTTCTCCCCCTTTTTGGCATCATCAGGAAGTAAGAGAGAAAGAAGAAGTTCAACTGAAGATTGGATTTCATCCAACTGAGCTTTCCGAGAAGCTTGATTAGCCAGAACCTCAGCAATTTGGGCATGTTGCTTCTCTTGAGTTTTCTCAATGGCTGCAACTTTTTCAGAAATAGGTCTGATATACCTGTTCTTGTCAAGCTTGATCTGTAGATTGAACTTATCAGCTTGTTCCCTGAGTGTATCAACCTTTTCATGAGTAGAAGTATGTAGACCTTGAATATGTTTTGTAGACAGAGCTGTGATCTTGAGTTGTGTCTTGAAGTCAGCATTTGTGAGCAACTCATCAGCTTTTGCAATATGCTTTGTCAGAATTATAGAACATGGAATAAAATCTGATTCATTCCACTTCTTGTTCCACTAAACACCTCTGTGAGTATCCTCCCAAGGAATAGGTGCTTCCTTTTCAACAAATTTCTTCACCAATTCTTCCTTGCCCAGAGTAGGTACTGGAGTCTCAACAGAAACACTATCATCAGAACTTGAGGAAGACTCATTCTGTTTCGATAGCTCAACAGTGTGTGAAGCAACTGGAGATTCAGGAATAACATCATCTAAATTCTGATCAGCAGAATTTATCTCCAGAGCTGGTGTCTTTGATGTAGATGGAGCTTCCAGATAAAAAACTTTAGTTATATTCAAATTATGAATATCTATTTCAGAATTATCAGTTTGTTCTTTAGCATCATCTGTAGCTTTAATAGAAGAGATAGGAGGGGTAACAACTGTGTCATTAGCAGTGTCTTTGGCTTGATCTGGAAGGGCTTCAATGATAATTGGTTCTTGTGAGATCAAAGATTCCTGATCCCCTTCCTCAGCTTCTTCAGTATCTTCTGATATAGCCTTATCCAAATACCTCCTAGCCTTCATTTTCTTCAATATCCTTGCCAATGAAGGAGTTGCTTCAACAACATCAGAATTTACAGATTTCCTTTTCAAAGTATCAGAACTTTAAGCTGCTTTCTCTTTTTGAGAAGTAACATTCTTAGCTTCAATTATCACAGGTTCAGATGCATGAACTCGTGCTTCAATTATTTCCTCTTCACTCTCAGACTCATCTCTGAGAATCATCTTCCTTCTCTTTTGTGGAGGTTGAGGAACAAACTTTGGCCTCTTAGAAGGTTTGGAAGATAAAGGTCTGGATGTTTGTGCTGATGGTTAAGAAGTCTGAGGTGTTTGTGTAGAGGTGGTAGGTGCTGATGGTTAAGGTTCTGATGATTGGACATCAGGATATAGTGCAGTGTATTTAACTGGATCATAGATTATTAAGGCTTGTGTAACACCCCCAGATCCGGGGTCGGGGATCCGGGTTGTCACGGTCTTTCTTTCCACAATATCACTTCACTTAATTAATAATAAATAACCTCATACTGTGACCCCACACTAACACACACCACCACCCGTTATAGTCTCAGAGATGAAATTGAAATAAGTACAAGTCTTTGAATCCACAATTTAAAATTATTACAACCCAAAATGATTACTTGATAATTTAAAGTTAATTGCCATTATCTGCCACAAGTTATAATTATACATAATTTGTTTCTCAAAAGTAGATGGTCTAAACTACAATGGATCTACCTCTGCAGCTATAGCAGCTACAATATCAGCGGGAAGACGCGGGACGCTTCCCACGCGCTTGCGCTGGGTCTGCTGGAGTCTGGCCATCTCTCCTAACTGTTGTTGTGTGATGAAGAAATAAAGCAAGAGTGAGCCTTACAGCTCGCAAGATAATATGTATAGTGATAACAATAATATAAGTATCTAAATGGATACTTAATAGCATCTCTATCATATGCAAGATAATTACTTGCTAGATATAAGTAAAAACAAGGAATGAAGCTACCAATACTTCACCACACTTATATCATATAAAGTTACTTGAACTGCCACCGTTCAAAGTATTATAAGTTTTAAGAAAAACATCCCATAGATGAGACCACAAGTTAAGACTTGAATAGATTCAATCTTTGAAATATTATTGAATGAAAAAGTTATGAGATACTTTATTTAGTCCCGATATATATATATATCCACCTATATATATATCCCGAAAACATTTCCTGGAACCTCTGTTATGTGAAGTATGAACAGAGTTCGAAACATCCAATGAATTTTGGAAAAGAAAAAGAATTTTGGCATAAACCCGATATCTCGCTGATCAGGCAAAGATACCAATAAGTAACCTTTTCTACTAGTAGATGGACGAATTCCCCACTGGTCATCACCCTGGTCATAATTAAGACCTATGCTGGACTGCCACTCAGCCACCTATGCATTTGATGGACTCCCACTGAGCCACTTACACAATAATAGACCGTACCTTGGCCTGTCGCTTATGCCGACTCAATGAGAGGGGCTTACTTCCCGAACGTTGGGCAAGTAATCAATTCATTTACCAAATCTGCAACCTTGTTGCGAATATAAAATACACCACAGAGCCGGATTTCCCAGGTTTTGAGCGGGTATTTAAATCCCCTTTAAAAAGGAAGATCTTAAATATAAAAATGAGTTTTGGGATCCGCTCTGACTTTTAAAAATCATTTTGAAGACTCGAAAACTCTTTAAAGAGTGTTTGGAGTAAGGCTGATTTAATGAAGTAAATCAGTCCCCAGAATATTAGAAAATATCTGAATATTATTAATTAAATAATATTCCCATAAAGAATAGTCTTTATAAAAATAATTGAAGTAGAAGTATTAAAATTTATACTTGAAACGAGTATTAAATAACCAAAGATACACTTATATGAAAGTATTATCTTTATTTGAATAATCGAAAATAAGTTTGATTATTAACACCTTATTCTTTAATAAAATAAAGAATATATTTCAGCAAATAATCGGAGTCATAGATCCTCAAATGAATATTCAAATAATATTCAATAAATAAAATACGCTGAGTCATAATATCTCGAATGAATATTATAAATAATATTCATTAAATAAAATAAAGAGTCTTAAGTCCTCGAATGAATATTCAAAATAATATTCATTAAATAATATAAAAGAGTCTTAAGTCCTCGAATGAATATTCAAAATAATATTCATTAAATAATATAAAAGAGTCATAAGTCCTCGAATGAATATTCAAAATAATATTCATTAAATAATATAAAAGAGTCATAAGTCCTCGAATGAATATTCAAAATAATATTCATTTAATATAAAGGAGTCATACGCCTTCGAATAATATTCGAAATAATACTCGATAATAAAATAAAGTTTAAAGTTATCGAATAAACCTTATTCGATTAATAGTTTTGAAAACTATGACCATATATATGTATATATATATAAATATATATATATATATATATATCCATATCCATATATATACAAAATCTACTCGGGATCCTCGACTCCCGGTTTTAGAAAATATTTTCACCTTTTGGGTCCCTATACTAAGGGTATACGCAAATACCGCTTATCTCTAGCATAGGTATTATGCAACGAATAAGCATTTGAACCAACAGATATATATTTCAAGAATATGAAACAGGCATGCATATATACCATATCACATGCTACAATATATCGCAATATTTGCTAATATAAACATCATGCATCTATCGCAAGATAATGCATATACATATATACATCACAACAACAGTATAACGGGTAGAAAACTTGCCTGAGCGACTTGGGGGTGAGAAAGGCTCGGGACGAGTCTGATAACCTATAAACAACAAGTAAGTTGGAATTAAACCAAAATCACTTGTAAATCTATGCTTTAACTAACTTAGACTCTAATGCTAGTTTTGCGCTCACCGATTCGCTTAAGTCACTCGGGTACCCTCGGCTCCACCATTTTTAATAACTTAACCTTTACGAGTTTTAAAGCGATTCCTTCGCGAATGACTTACCAACTGCCTAACACACTTACCATAAATGTTTCACACATTAATTAACCCTTTTTGGTCTTTAACCTATGTTTCAAAGTAAGGCGAGGGAAAAAGTTTCGTTCGCGAAACGCCGTTACTTGAAACGGTCGTTTCTCCTAAACCGTGCATCGGAATCGAACGAACTACATATCAAAACGAAGCTCGTAACATGAGCTATCTAAACATGGCAGTGGTCACAATCTAGCAGGGGGTTCTCGGGTCCTAATTCTATGCACAAAAACAGTCCAAAGAAAATCGGACGTTACGACGGCTATGTTTACGTGATTTCCAAATTTTTAAACCATCCACAATCAACCCAAACCCTCCTCAAATCCAACACACAACAAACATCCATCCTTATCACATCATAACAACCCCAACCAATTCAATTTAACCATTCATACTTATGCTTAAACTTTACTTTAATCATTCTTAAGTTTCTTTAAATCAAAACCACAAAATTACCATTTCATTTCACTACCATTCCAAATCTCAAACTCTAATCATAACATCAACTACAATAACATCCTACTCATCAAAATCACCTTATAATATATATGGACCTAGGGTTTGAAAATGGTATACCTTCCTTGAAGTGGTGGGTTGAGCTAGGAAGCCTTAAGAAGCTTGGAGAAGCCTTAGGAAAGCTTGGATCTTCAAGAAAAACAAGAAAAAGTTCAAGTTAAAAACTTGAAAACACTATTCATTGTCTTCTTCATTGATTAAATGGAGAAGCTAGAGAAAGAATTAATGGCTTAAACTCATGATATAGCCATAACTAAGCATAAAGATGGTTAGGGAATTTTCTTACCAATTAAGGATGCTTGGATCTTGATTTTGGAAATTTTTTTCTTTGAAAAAAATGAAAAGCCGAGAGCTAGGTGAGGAACAAATGCCTTGGCTGATTTTTTGATTCTTGATGAAATGATTTGCTAGCTTGGTTGGCTTGGTTTTGTTTTTGATTTAGCAAATTACCACCTTGCCCTTGAATTTGTGTGGTCCTTAATCAACCACACCTCCCTTCTTCCATGTCATGCTTATGTCACCCTTATGATGTCATCCTCCCTTCCTTGTCTCCTTTCTATTGGTTGGATGACATCACTCCCATTAAACCCTTTGATTAGCTTCCTAATCGTTTGCCTAATGACCGCTGATCTGTTGTACGGTTCGCTTAACTTTCGTTCTCGTTTATCGTTTGAAGGATCATACCCGGGATCTTATTACTTAGGTTCCCTTAACCTTTCTCAATACGTTATATTCCTTTTTATGATCCTCTATTATAATCCTTTAATTTAAATCCTTTTTATCCTGTTACCTTATACTCAATTCTCTCCGTATCTTGTGGATTTCCGGGAAAAACCAAAGTGTTCGGAATTGGGTTCTGACGATATTTACATACACTTATATACTTCATATAGTACTAATAAAATCCCAGAATATCCATAACAGAACCCCTATATAGTGTGGCGTGAAAAGTTTTCTCATTCAGCTAAAACACTATTCACAAGGGTTACAAAAAGTTGAAAAATTTTGGGGTTATTACAGTCTCCCCTCCTTAAAAGGATTCCGTCCCGGAATCAAACAGAAAACAATTGGGGGTACTTTTCTAGCATTGCGCTCTCTAGTTCCCAAGTCGATTCTTCCACATTATGATTCTGCCATAGTATTCTGACTAGCTTGATCACTTTGCTCCGAAGCACCTGCTCCTTCTTATCCATAATCCTTACTGGCTTCTCCACGTAAGTTAGATCTGGCTGCATATCCACCTGCTCGTACTCCACTATGTGCCTGGCATCCCGATGATACCTCCTTAGCATTGACACATGGAACACATTATGAACTTGTTGCAAATTAGGGGGTAGGGCTAGCTCGTAAGCTAACTTTCCAATCCGTCTTAATATCTCAAAAGGTCCAATGTATCTTGGGCTTAGTTTTCCTTTCTTTCCGAACCTCATTAATCCCTTCCAAGGGGATACTTTCAACAGTACTAAGTCCCCTACTTCATATTCCTTGTCCTTTCGGGCTAGGTCTGCATATTTCTTCTGTCTGTCTTGGGCTGCTACAAGTCGCCCTCTGATAAGATCCACTATATCTCTGGTCCTTTGGACCACTTCGGGTCCGAGCATCTTCCGCTCTCCTACTTCATCCCAGTATAAGGGAGATCGACACCTTCTTCCGTACAAGGCCTCATAAGGCGGCATTCCGATGCTAGCATGAAAGCTATTGTTATAAGAAAACTCGATCAACGGCAGGTGATCATCCCAACTTCCTTTAAGGTCTATTGCACAGACTCTCAACATATCCTCTAGTGTCTGGATGGTCCTTTCACTCTGTCCATCCGTCTGGGGATGGTATGCGGTACTCATATTTAACTTGGTCCCCGCACATTCCTGAAAGCTCCTCCAAAATCTGGAGTTGAACCTAGGGTCTCGGTCTGAGACAATGGACGCTGGGACTCCATGTCGTGTCACTATTTCCTTAAGGTAAATGTCCACCAGTCTATCGACTGTGTATCTCTCATTGATAGGAATGAAATGAGCTGACTTTGTCAATCGGTCTATAATTACCCAAATGGCATCGTGATTGGCTTTCGTCCTTGGCAAGCCTACAACAAAATCCATCGCTATCTGTTCCCATTTCCATTCGGGAATCTCCAGGGGTCGCAAAAGTCCACTGGGTCTCTGGTGCTCTGCCTTTACTCTTTGGCAAGTCAAACACTTGTTTACCCATTCTGCTACGTCCCTCTTCATGTTGGGCCACCAGTAATATTCCTTCAAATCCCTATACATCTTGGTACTTCCCGGGTGAATGGAATACCTTGAACTATGGCTTTCATCCAAAATCTCATCCTTGAGTTCTTGAACATTCGGAACCCAAATTCGGTAGGAATACCTCATTATCCCTTTATCATCTTTCTCAGTATGGATCTCCTCTCCAGTCATTGACTTTCTGTCTTCATTCATTATTTTCTCTTGGCACAATCTGATCTTTTCCAATAATTCTGGCTGCATTGAGATCTCAAAAAGCTTTTCAGTTCCGGTTCCGGTTAGCTTTACCTCTATTTCCATTTTCTCAAAATCCCTTATCAACTCTTCCGAGGTCGTTATCATTCTGAGTCTTTCCTTTCTACTAAGGGCATCAGCCACCACATTGGCTTTCCCTGGATGATAGAGAATCTCACAATCATAGTCCTTGATTAGTTCTAGCCATCTCCTCTGGCGCATGTTGAGCTCTTTCTGCGTAAATATGTACTTGAGGCTCTTATGGTCTGTGAAAATCTCGCACTTCTCTCCATACAAGTAGTGCCTCCAAATTTTTAAAGCAAATACTATTGCTGCGAGCTCAAGGTCATGAGTAGGATATCTAACCTCGTATTCCTTCAGTTGTCTCGACGCATACGCAATGACTTTACCGTGCTGCATAAGCACACATCCTAATCCCTTGTGCGATGCGTCACTATATATCACAAAATCTCCTTTTCCATCCGGCAATGCCAATACCGGAGCCGTTATCAACCTTTTCTTTAATTCCTGAAAACTGTTCTCGCATTTCTTCGTCCATTCAAACTTCTCTGTCTTACGAGTAAGTCGTGTCAAAGGGGCTGCGATCTTCGCAAAGTCCTGTACAAATCTACGATAGTAGCCGGCCAATCCTATGAAACTCCTTACCTCTGTGGGTGTGGTTGGCCTTTCCCAATTTGAGACCGCCTCTATCTTGGAGGGGTCGACCAATACTCCTTCTTTATTGATCACATGCCCTAAAAACTGTACTTCATTCCGCCAGAATTCACACTTCGAGAATTTGGCATATAACTGCTCCTCTCTGAGTATTCCTAGAGCTATCCTCAAATGCTCTGCATGTTCTGCCTCAGTCCTTGAGTAGATCAAAATATCATCGATAAAAACTATCACACACTTGTCCAAGTACTTCTTAAATACTCTATTCATTAAATCCATGAAAGCCGCTGGGGCGTTGGTTAATCCAAAGGACATTACCAAGAACTCATAATGCCCATACCTGGTACGGAACGCTGTCTTGGAAATATCTTCGGGTTTAATCTTTAGTTGGTGATATCCAGTTCTCAGGTCGATCTTGGAAAAATAAACAGCATCCTTTAGCTGGTCGAACAGATCGTCTATTCTAGGTAATGGGTACCGGTTCTTTATGGTTAGCTTGTTCAACTCTCGATAGTCTATGCACAACCTCATGCTCCCATCTTTCTTCTTAACAAATAAAACTGGTGCTCCCCACGGGGACACACTGGGTCTTATCATACCCTTATCCAAGAGTTCCTGCAATTGGATAGCTAATTCCTTCATTTCTAACGGGGCTAACCGGTAAGGTGCTTTTGAAACTGGCGCCGTCCCTGGGGCCAACTCAATAGCAAATTCAATCACTCTATCGGGTGGTAATCCCGGAAGGTCTTGGGGGAATACATCCTCAAATTCGTTGACTACTGGAATATCTTGTAAGTTGGGCACCTCCTTCTGCGTGTCCACCACATAGGCTAGGTAGGCCTCACTTCCTTTTCGTAGCATCCTTTTGGCCTGGGCCATAGTCAAAAATTTCTGCGTCTGCCTCTTTCCTCTAAATATAACTTCTTTTTTCCCGGGGATATTTAACTTAACTTTCTTCCCTTTACAGTCTATCTGAGCATCGTTGCTAGATAGCCAGTCCATTCCCAAAATCACATCAAACTCCCCTAATTTAAAAGGAATCAGATCAACACTGAAAGATTGCTCCCCTATGCCTATCTCACAGGCGGGGTGAATCTGGTTAACAGGAATAATTTCATGATTGGCTATTTCTACTTGTAAGGGTTCTATCAAGGGTTTAGCCTTAAGTCTTAACTTACGCGCAAAGTCCTTTGATATAAAAGATTTAGTTGCTCCCGAATCAAATAAAACATTTGCACTGACTGAATTTAGAGAAAGGGTACCTGCTATCACATCTGAATCTTTCATAGCATCCTGGACTGTCATGTTGAAAGTCCTCGCAGTAGGTGGCTTATTAGAAGCAGCCCTGCTTGCTCCCGAAGCTGCTGGTTTGTTCATTGGGCAATCCTTCTTCCAATGACCCTGGCGTCCACACTGATGACAATTGGTGGTTGGAACAACGGCAGGGGTTGATGATGGGCACCTAGTTGAATAGTGGCCCTCCCGACCGCACTTAAAACAGGTTACTGGCCTTCCTTTACACTCCCCAGTGTGGTTCCTTCCACATCTGTTACAGGCTGGCAATGGGGGTCGAGACTGGTTGGAATAGGACATTCTTGACTTCTGGCCGCCCTGGCTCACACTCACACTCATTGGCCGCTTAAACCCAGTGTTCCTTCCTGGCAGGGACACTGCTCCTCGATTAAACCTAGTTGGGAAGCTCCTTCCTGCGGAACCTCCACCCATGCTCATACTTTTCCTCTTTATTCCTTTCTTCTCTCTTTCCTTCTGCATCTGTTCACTTCCAACTTCTACAATCGTTGCCTTTTGCACCAGAGTGGCATAGTCCGTAAGCTCAAGGATTGCCACCCTATTCTGAATCCACGGTTTCAGTCCCTGCTGAAACCTCCTAGCTTTCTTTTCCTCGGTGCTCACAAACTCCGGCACAAACCTTGATAACTCAGTAAATTTCGCTTCGTACTCTGCTACAGACAAATCATTCTGCTTTAGCTCCAAGAACTTGAGCTCCATCTGGTTTTCCATAAACCTCGGGAAATACTTCCCCAGAAACAACTGACTAAATCTCTCCCAGGTTATAATAGCACCTGTCTCCATGTTTTTCTTGGCCTCCCACCAGTAGTTAGCTTCTCCTTTCAGAAGGTAGGTAGCAAATACAGTCTTCTGTGCCTCCTCGGTACTCAAAATCTCAAAAGATTTCTCCATTTCCTTTAACCATGCCCTTGCCTCAACTGGGTCGGCTGATCCGTGGAACTCAGGGGGCTTAAGGGACTTAAAAGCCCTGAAAGAGTTTGCCACAACATTGTTACTTCCTTGAGGGGGTGGGTTGGGTTGACGTTCCAAATTCTGTCTTAGGAGTTGCATAAACTGGCCCATGGGATCCATGCCTGGGTTTGGTACTGGTTGCTCAACCTCGGTTTCTCCTTCTTCAGTCTCTATCTCAAATCCCTCAACATCATATGTTTCCTCTTCCTCTTCATACAGGGAGTCATCCTGTTCCACATAATCCTCATCTTCCTCTTCACTGTGATCTTGGTTTCTATTGTCCTGATTATGGCTTCCCTGGTCCTCGGACCCAGGGTTCGCCCTAGTTCCAATCTTTCTTGGCGGCATGATTCTGATAATAATAAAAAAAAAAAATTTTTTTTTTTTGGGAAAAAAATTCAACGTTAGGTCACAATCATATACAACATTGTGCCTTGCACAGCTCTTATAATGGGGAGAACGTATAACGCAATTCTATTATTTTAAGAAAGTTCTATTACGAAGTGCAGTAATAATAATAATAAAACAGTGATCCCGTCACTATGGAACTGAACTGAAAGGAAACAAATATATACATAATGCGAGAATACATAGTTTGATCTGGTCAAAAGTACAACAGTGCTACAGTCATCTGTCCCAAAAGTGATACACAAGAGTCTATCTGTCTAGTCAGAAAAAGGGATGCTATATACAAGTCAACTATCCCGGAAAATTGGCTCTTACTAAGGCCTCGGCTAACTAGACAACTAGACTATTCCATCATCAATCCTGAATCACACACCGGAACGGGTCAGCTCCCAAACCCTTTCCATCGCACGACGGAAGATATAGTCGGCCTGCCGCCTGGAGATCCTACCATGCCTGTCCCCCTGGAGAGATCTGAGTCTCGCTCGGGACGTGAGCTCTATCCCCGTAAGCTCCCTCCTCAAGGATCGGGGTATAGAAGCCCTGGTCTCATAAGCTCGGGTACGCCTACCCGCCCTCTCTGCATCCAACTCCCTCCTGGCCTCATCCAGTCGGGCCTCGGCAACAGCCACTCGGGTCCTCAAAACATCCTGAACATATCCATGAGCTAACGAAGACTGCCTCTGGGCAGGGTCAAGAGGTGGTGAATCCGGAGCCGCTGAGGGTGCCTCCTCGGTCTGCCTAGGCTCGGAAGTATGGGTCTCTGAGCTGTCATCATCAGGAATCCAAGATAGTGGTGGAGGGGTAGGGGCTCTGACCACCGGAAGTGTGGGTAAAGGGATACCAGCATACACTACCATAGATCCAACACGCTCCTCAGCTACTGGGACCTCATCCGGGTCCTCCTCATCTGGAATAGCAATAACCTCTGTCTCTGACTCCTCTGAGGGGTCCTCCTCATCTGAAACAGCAATGACCTCCGTCTCAGGCTCCTCTGGGGGGTCCTCCTCATCCTCCTCCATCTCAGGCTCCTCCTGATCCTCAACATCCAGCAATGCCTCATCATGCTCACGCTCGTACATCTCAGGGTCCTCCATCTCAGGCGCCTACACATTAAACGAGCTAAGTTACTATCATGATACTTATAAGGGTTCCCGTAAGGGTTTTAGCTGTCAGTACTACTTTAAGTAGTCCGACCATGAACTTGGCAAGAGTTCTTATTATCTTTGTGAGTTTATTATTTTATCGTCGCATCATCTCTGAGGTTTATAACGCTTAGCTCTGATACCATTTCTGTAACACCCCCAGATCCGGGGTCGGGGATCCGGGTTGTCACGGTCTTTCTTTCCACAATATCACTTCACTTAATTAATAATAAATAACCTCATACTGTGACCCCACACTAACACACACCACCACCCGTTATAGTCTCAGAGATGAAATTGAAATAAGTACAAGTCTTTGAATCCATAATTTAAAATTATTACAACCCAAAACGATTACTTGATAATTTACAGTTAATTGCCATTATCTGCCACAAGTTATAATTATACATAATTTGTTTCTCAAAAGTAGATGGTCTAAACTACAGTGGATCTACCTCTGCAGCTATAGCAGCTACAATATCAGCGGGAAGACGCGGGACGCTTCCCACGCGCTTGCGCTGGGTCTGCTGGAGTCTGGCCATCTCTCCTAACTGTTGTTGTGTGATGAAGAAATAAAGCAAGAGTGAGCCTTACAGCTCGCAAGATAATATGTATAGTGATAACAATAATATAAGTATCTAAATGGATACTTAATAGCATCTCTATCATATGCAAGATAATTACTTGCTAGATATAAGTAAAAACAAGGAATGAAGCTACCAATACTTCACCACACTTATATCATATAAAGTTACTTGAACTGCCACCGTTCAAAGTATTATAAGTTTTAAGAAAAACATCCCATAGATGAGACCACAAGTTAAGACTTGAATAGATTCAATCTTTGAAATATTATTGAATGAAAAAGTTATGAGATACTTTATTTAGTCCCGATATATATATATATCCACCTATATATATATCCCGAAAACATTTCCTGGAACCTCTGTTATGTGAAGTATGAACAGAGTTCGAAACATCCAATGAATTTTGGAAAAGAAAAAGAATTTTGGCATAAACCCGATATCTCGCTGATCAGGCAAAGATACCAATAAGTAACCTTTTCTACTAGTAGATGGACGAATTCCCCACTGGTCATCACCCTGGTCATAATTAAGACCTATGCTGGACTGCCACTCAGCCACCTATGCATTTGATGGACTCCCACTGAGCCACTTACACAATAATAGACCGTACCTCGGCCTGTCGCTTATGCCGACTCAATGAGAGGGGCTTACTTCCCGAACGTTGGGCAAGTAATCAATTCATTTACCAAATCTGCAACCTTGTTGCGAATATAAAATACACCACAGAGCCGGATTTCCCAGGTTTTGAGCGGGTATTTAAATCCCCTTTAAAAAGGAAGATCTTAAATATAAAAATGAGTTTTGGGATCCGCTCTGACTTTTAAAAATCATTTTGAAGACTCGAAAACTCTTTAAAGAGTGTTTGGAGTAAGGCTGATTTAATGAAGTAAATCAGTCCCCAGAATATTAGAAAATATCTGAATATTATTAATTAAATAATATTCCCATAAAGAATAGTCTTTATAAAAATAATTGAAGTAGAAGTATTAAAATTTATACTTGAAACGAGTATTAAATAACCAAAGATACACTTATATGAAAGTATTATCTTTATTTGAATAATCGAAAATAAGTTTGATTATTAACACCTTATTCTTTAATAAAATAAAGAATATATTTCAGCAAATAATCGGAGTCATAGATCCTCAAATGAATATTCAAATAATATTCAATAAATAAAATACGCTGAGTCATAATATCTCGAATGAATATTATAAATAATATTCATTAAATAAAATAAAGAGTCTTAAGTCCTCGAATGAATATTCAAAATAATATTCATTAAATAATATAAAAGAGTCTTAAGTCCTCGAATGAATATTCAAAATAATATTCATTAAATAATATAAAAGAGTCATAAGTCCTCGAATGAATATTCAAAATAATATTCATTAAATAATATAAAAGAGTCATAAGTCCTCGAATGAATATTCAAAATAATATTCATTTAATATAAAGGAGTCATACGCCTTCGAATAATATTCGAAATAATACTCGATAATAAAATAAAGTTTAAAGTTATCGAATAAACCTTATTCGATTAATAGTTTTGAAAACTATGACCATATATATGTATATATATATAAATATATATATATATATATCCATATCCATATATATACAAAATCTACTCGGGATCCTCGACTCCCGGTTTTAGAAAATATTTTCACCTTTTGGGTCCCTATACTAAGGGTATACGCAAATACCGCTTATCTCTAGCATAGGTATTATGCAACGAATAAGCATTTGAACCAACAGATATATATTTCAAGAATATGAAACAGGCATGCATATATACCATATCACATGCTACAATATATCGCAATATTTGCTAATATAAACATCATGCATCTATCGCAAGATAATGCATATACATATATACATCACAACAACAGTATAACGGGTAGAAAACTTGCCTGAGCGACTTGGGGGTGAGAAAGGCTCGGGACGAGTCTGATAACCTATAAACAACAAGTAAGTTGGAATTAAACCAAAATCACTTGTAAATCTATGCTTTAACTAACTTAGACTCTAATGCTAGTTTTGCGCTCACCGATTCGCTTAAGTCACTCGGGTACCCTCGGCTCCACCATTTTTAATAACTTAACCTTTACGAGTTTTAAAGCGATTCCTTCGCGAATGACTTACCAACTGCCTAACACACTTACCATAAATGTTTCACACATTAATTAACCCTTTTTGGTCTTTAACCTATGTTTCAAAGTAAGGCGAGGGAAAAAGTTTCGTTCGCAAAACGCCGTTACTTGAAACGGTCGTTTCTCCTAAACCGTGCATCGGAATCGAACGAACTACATATCAAAACGAAGCTCGTAACATGAGCTATCTAAACATGGCAGTGGTCACAATCTAGCAGGGGGTTCTCGGGTCCTAATGCTATGCACAAAAACAGTCCAAAGAAAATCGGACGTTACGACGGCTATGTTTACGTGATTTCCAAATTTTTAAACCATCCACAATCAACCCAAACCCTCCTCAAATCCAACACACAACAAACATCCATCCTTATCACATCATAACAACCCCAACCAATTCAATTTAACCATTCATACTTATGCTTAAACTTTACTTTAATCATTCTTAAGTTTCTTTAAATCAAAACCACAAAATTACCATTTCATTTCACTACCATTCCAAATCTCAAACTCTAATCATAACATCAACTACAATAACATCCTACTCATCAAAATCACCTTATAATATATATGGACCTAGGGTTTGAAAATGGTATACCTTCCTTGAAGTGGTGGGTTGAGCTAGGAAGCCTTAAGAAGCTTGGAGAAGCCTTAGGAAAGCTTGGATCTTCAAGAAAAACAAGAAAAAGTTCAAGTTAAAAACTTGAAAACACTATTCATTGTCTTCTTCATTGATTAAATGGAGAAGCTAGAGAAAGAATTAATGGATTAAACTCATGATATAGCCATAACTAAGCATAAAGATGGTTAGGGAATTTTCTTACCAATTAAGGATGCTTGGATCTTGATTTTGGAAATTTTTTTCTTTGAAAAAAATGAAAAGCCGAGAGCTAGGTGAGGAACAAATGCCTTGGCTGATTTTTTGATTCTTGATGAAATGATTTGCTAGCTTGGTTGGCTTGGTTTTGTTTTTGATTTAGCAAATTACCACCTTGCCCTTGAATTTGTGTGGTCCTTAATCAACCACACCTCCCTTCTTCCATGTCATGCTTATGTCACCCTTATGATGTCATCCTCCCTTCCTTGTCTCCTTTCTATTGGTTGGATGACATCACTCCCATTAAACCCTTTGATTAGCTTCCTAATCGTTTGCCTAATGACCGCTGATCTGTTGTACGGTTCGCTTAACTTTCGTTCTCGTTTATCGTTTGAAGGATCATACCCGGGATCTTATTACTTAGGTTCCCTTAACCTTTCTCAATACGTTATATTCCTTTTTATGATCCTCTATTATAATCCTTTAATTTAAATCCTTTTTATCCTGTTACCTTATACTCAATTCTCTCCGTATCTTGTGGATTTCCGGGAAAAACCAAAGTGTTCGGAATTGGGTTCTGACGATATTTACATACACTTATATACTTCATATAGTACTAATAAAATCCCAGAATATCCATAACAGAACCCCTATATAGTGTGGCGTGAAAAGTTTTCTCATTCAGCTAAAACACTATTCACAAGGGTTACAAAAAGTTGAAAAATTTTGGGGTTATTACAGCTTGTTTGACAGATAAAGGAACTCGGAGGGGTCTTAACATAGCCTTCTTATTATTAGTAGATAATAAGTCATTAAAAGCTCTTTTAGCTAGTCTGAATGATGGAATTAATTCGCTAGATAATTGGGGCTTATCATCACAACAAAAACTATAAATAAGATGACAGAATCTAGCAAAATAAACAATATTTCTGTCTTCTGTCATCCTATCCCTAATGAAACCTAAGACAACACTTGCATAATCAAAATCAGTTTGATTAATGAGAGCATACCCGATTTGTTGACTGAATATGGGGATTGCATCGAAGTTAGAACATTTGTTTGCAAAAGCCTTGGTAATGCAGTCAAAGAAGAAACTCCATTCCCTCCTTATGTAAGGTCTCTTCAATTGACCCAGCTTAGACAATGTCTTTTCATACCCCATATTGGCCATCATATTTTGAAGAACTGGCTCCTCAACAGTAGAGTAAATGCAGTTCTCAGGCAGCTGCAGTACTTTTCGAACCGTGGCCAATGTCACGACATGCTCATCCTCTCCTGATGAAGAGATGATACTTGGGGACCCTTGAGCACCACCATCATCATATACTCCACTTCTCCAGAACTCCAGCACTTGAGTTCCAGAGACTGCATCAGGTTGGGTCAGAGAGTACCCAATATCAGAATTAGCGAGAAAATCCTGAATGAAGTGAAGTTCCGATGGAGCTTCAGCCTTGCTAAGAATGGTGGAGTAGTTGTTAGGAACAAACTTAGCTCCATTGAAAATTACGTCTTTTTGTGCCATCTCTGTAAGAAATTAAGTGAGAAAGAGAGTGTTTGCAAAGTGTTTGTTAAAATGTTAAAAGTCCTGAAAGAAAACGCTTCAGAGAATATTAGAAAGAGAGAGAAAGTAAAAGAGATTAAGAATATAAAAGTAAGTAAAAGATTAGAAAATCTTTTAACTCCCATATATATAATCTCTCCACTCAACAGTTATATTTTTGAAGCATGGCATACACTTTACACCTGGCACCGTATGAACAGTCAATAAACGGTTAGAGCAGGAGTTAATGGGCACGTGAAATAAGCAATAATTATCGTGCACATGCAGTTTTTCAGGACATACAAGTGAACCACTAACCCATATCGATTATGACTGTTTTTATCTCACCCAAATTTATTCTGATTTAAATATGACTGTTTCAGATTTTACCACAAATAAGTCAAGTAAAGAAAAATGCCACGTAAGCATCAAGGATTCCATCAGGATTTAATATCAGAACTTAACTTATATAAGATTTTTAACAGTCATCAGAACATGGCTTCTGTACTCAAAAAGTGAATATCTTTTTCTGTGATTCTTCATACAAATACTTACTTGTTTTCTTCAGAGTTCAATCATCAGAACTTCCATCAGAACTTGTCCTCAAAATTTATGCAAATGACACTTAACTGTTTGTCAAAAACAACTTAATTACCACAGTAATTTTCTTCATTCATATGGAGTGAAAGTATGTGCATTCAGCAAAATATCAGATAAAGATTAAAGTCTGATCAACTTCAGTACATCTTAGAAATAAGGCATAACTCAGAAAAATGCTTAAAATCTATCATCAATCATGATGTCTACTATAGAACAAATTTATGCAATAGTCCACCTCAACTGTTTGTGCTCATTTTATGCATCTTTTGAAATTCCTTTTTACAGTGGCTTCTCAGTGTAAGTGAGTCACGACTGCTTATCAGAATTTATGATGTTATCAAAGTATTTCTCCAGTAATCATAGAGTGTGAAAAGTCACCAAGAATTTTTTTTGCTTTTCTAATGCATATTACTTAATACCAGCAATGCACTTGGGTCTTCCCTTCCATATTTTTACTCTAGTTATCAAAGGAGTACCTGACTTTTATTCTTTTCTTTTCTTTTCTTTTGATAAGTGAGGCTTATCAGCACTTAGTTCATTCTTAAGATTTACTGACATCAGAATTTGACAGATAAGAAACAAGAATCTAGTTTGTGACTTGGTAATAAGATACACAAAGTAAACTTGACTAAGTTCAATATCAAAATCCGCTTGTGTTAATAAGTTTTCACATAAACAACTAATTCAAACATGGGATTTCTAGTATGTTAAAGACTACTAGGTCAGCATCTAGCACAGTTATCCTCATTGGATTGAATAGTCACTAAACATTCAAAACACTTATCAGAGTATATAAATCCACATCAGATAACAATCAACATTTAATGAATTTTCAAATTAAGCACATATTACATATAGATAATACAATCTGTAAACACTGATCATAAAGTCTGATGTATGAGAATAAAAACTAGGCATATTTAGAGAAAGAACCTGAAACCATTCCAAGTTCATTTACCAATCTTATAAAAGTAGCTTCACATAGTGGTTTTGTGAAGATATCTGCTAGTTTTTGATCTGTGGGAACAAAATGCAATTCCACTGTACCTTTATCCACATGTTCCCTTATGAAATGGTACCTAATGCTGATGTGCTTTGTCATTGAGTGTTGAACTGGATTACCTGTCATAGCAATAGCACTTTGATTATCACAGTAAATAGGGATTTTAGAAAATTCTAACCCATAATCCAGTAACTGATTCTTCATTTAAAGAATCTATGCACAACAGCTTCCTGCAGCAATATATTCTGCTTCTGCAGTTGATGTGGAAATTGACTTTTGTTTCTTGCTAAACCAAGTAACCAATCTGCATCCAAGAAATTGGCAGCTTCCACTAGTGCTTTTCCCAGTCTATTTTACATCCTGCAAAATCTGCATCTGAGTAACCAATTAGCTTAAAATCTGATTCCCGAGGATACCACAATCCTAGATCAGCTGTACCCTTAAGGAACTTGAAAATTCTTTTCACAACTAATAAGTGAGGTTCTCTTGGATCAGCCTGAAATCTTGCACAAAGACATGCATCATACATGATATCAGGTCTACTTGCAGTTAGATAGAGTAAGGAGACAATCATACCTCTGTAGTTAGTAATATCTACTGATTTACCAGTATCCTTATCTAACTTGGTTGCCATGGCCTTGGGAGTGGATGCAGTTGAACAATCTTGCATTCCAAATTTCTTTAGTAAATTTCTGGTATACTTGGATTGACAGATAAAAGTGCCTTCTTCAGTTTGCTTGACTTAAATGCCCAGAAAATAGCCGATTTCTCCCATCATACTCGTTTGATATCTTGACTGCATTAGCTTTGGAAACTTCTCACACAGTTTGGAATTAGTAGAACCAAATATGATATGATCAACATATATCTGTACCAAAAGTAGGTCCTTTCCATGGTTGAGGTAGAATATCTTGGTATTCTAAGCAGTGAATTCGTATTATCCGGATAGTCGCGATATGCTGAGAAGTATCCCTCACGATGTAGAATATATATGATTAATTTATTAATTAATCATATTTAATGAATTAGAGAATTTATATAAATAATGATAAAATAGTTTTATTATTATTTATTTCTACTACCGGCTTAATATTGAACCTACAGGGTCACACCATAAAAGAGAATGATTTAATGGTGGAGGAATTAATTAATAATGGCTGATAATTATTTATTTGTGAAATAAATAATTATTAGCAAATTTAATAATTAATTAAATGAGATTTAATTAATTATAAATTAATTAAGAAAAGTTCTTACTATTATTAATTAAGAATTTAATTTTGGAAATTAAATCAAGTGAGAGAATTATTTTTCTAAGGTGTTTAGAAAAGGGATTAATGATTAAAAGGTGTTTTAATTATTAGTTAATTGGTTAATAAGAATAATCAATTAAAGGGTTAATAATAATAATAATATTTTATGGAAAATTTTCAGCTGAAATTTTTGCTTATAAATATACTATTATAAACCCTATTTGCCTCAACCCAAATAATTAACCCTAACTCTAAAGTAGAAGAAGAGCGAGGCAACTAATTCTCTCAACCTCTTCCTCCTCCATTACATTGATCTCTTGGTGGATACCGGTGGTGTGCTTCACACTTGAGGAGCAGCTGCTAGGGATCTCCGCTCATCGTTCTTGGATCGCTATTAAAGACTTCTATCTTTCCATTAACGTAAAGCTTCTTAAGGTAAACATACTAACTACGAATTAAATATTATTTTTCGCATGGATCCTGCGGAGGGTTTCGTTTTTTTTTAAGATTTAAATTTACGTTTTCGTTGCGTTTATGGGCTAAAAACCCTTCAATGGCATCAGAGCTACTTGCGAAAAGTTTTTAATTCGTTTATGTGCTTAACTGTTTTCGATATATGAGCATGTACGTGATTCGCCATAATTTAATGTTGAAATAATATGTTTATATATGTATGGTTTTGAATATATGATATTCATGTGAGTTGTATAATCATAAGATGATTATGTAATATGTATATATACTGATATATACATGATTTATGTTTGTTCTAATTATGAGAATCATATTAGATACGAATTCTGAATTGGCTGCTGCAGATTTGCTGAAATCTGGGTCTAGTGTCCGATTTACGCAAACAAATACCCTATTCCATAGGTAAACGAGCGTCTGAACAAAACTGATAGCTAAAGCTATCAAAGACTTGTCTGTAAGGTGTTTGATGTAGTTTACTGCCCGTAAACAGTGATTCTTGTTTTTCTGATTTGATTCTGATTTTTCTGATTTTTGTCATATTTTTTTTATGATTAGATCATGGATAATATGATATGTTAAGATCAGATTATGTGTTTTAACATGCTTTTATGTGTTGTATGAGCATGGTGGATGGTTATGGTCTTTCGACCTTAGTGTAATGGTTTTGGTTTTGGTTTTGGTTTTGGTTTTAAATACGACTTACATGTCGTCAATCTTTGTAATCATAAATCTCGAATGTAACTCGAGTTATTCTTGTAAGTTCATTAAATTAGTTTTACTTTCAATCATGTAATGTAATTGAAGACTCAAGAAGGCTATCCAATGGAGGTGATACAAAGAAGAAGACGAGGCATACAAGAAGTCTAAACAAAGAAGAAGACTTATGTAATAAGTAGTTGTATTTATTTCCATCACCATATTAGATTGACCTTGATCTTTATCAGGAGCTTGATAAAGATCACATAGGATGGGGCCATAACCAAACACATTTACTTTATTGCACTTTACATTTACTTGTTTATTTAATTTTATATATGAGATATATGCCTATGTTTACCATGCGATGATAGATTTAGGTGAACTTAAATCAATATAAGACGTGCTCTAGAAAATCTAGAATAGGAATCGTTTCTTGCCTTAACAATAATATTATGAATACAATCATGAGATTCTTGTGTTTATGAAACACGTAATTAAATATGAATTTTCAATATTGAGAGAATGGATGATTCTGTCAAAAGCAGATTTCTATCTGTAAGAAAGGGGTATTAAGTGACGCCTCTTGACAATGCTCCCCCCGATCTGGGAATCATCTGATTATCGATTATTGATTTGAAATATTTAATTTAAAAGGAAGAATTTCTTTATAATATGATTATAATTGTAACATAATATAATCCCTCTAAAATTAAATAATATCAGGTAGTAATTGGCCAATGACACAACAGGCTTGTGTCGGTCAAAGCCTTCCTATATGGTAGAAAGTAGTTCTTATTTTTAAATCATTGTCGTTTCGTGCTACAGCCGAGGGCTTTGATTTCGAAATAAGAAATACTTGTCTATTACATAAAGATGTGTACATTGAATTAGAATCTAAAGGTCGTTACGTGCTACAGCCGTGGGCCGTTGGAGACTGATTCAATTGTATGAAATGTTGGGTTAGACTTGACTTAGAATATTGAGTTTGTCGTGCTACAGCCGTGACTCAATTATTCAAGAGGCTAAAATTTTATTAGGGAATAACATAAGACGTAATTGACAAGAGTTGTCTACCTATTGAACATCACATGACGTTTCGTGCTACAGCCGAGGTTGTGTGATGGAATGTAGGATCCCTATTCCCACTAGCATTATGAATGCTTAATTTTCACTTAGGGGTTGTACAAATTAGATAAACTAGTGGAAGCCACTTATGAATAAAGACCCGATTCATATAGTATTTTGAAATGAAATTGAATATTTGCTAAGTGTTGTTATATGTTCATCATTTACAGATTTACTATATTTGTTATGTCTTCTGCACTATCACTCCGCAGTATACTAGATGCTCACAAGTTGACTGGTCCTAATTTTGTTGACTGGCTTCGAAACTTGAGAATTGTTCTCAGGGTTGAGAAGCTGGAATATGTGCTTGACTCACCTAAGCCTACTGAACCTGCTAGCGATGCATATAATGATGAACATGTTATGTATCGTAAGTGAATAGATGATGCAAATATTGCTCAATGCATCATGCTAGCTTCCATGAACATTGAGCTACAGAAGCAACATGAGCATATGGATGCTCACACTATCCGTAAGCATCTACAATAGTTGTATGATGTGGCAGGGAGGACAGCTCGATATGAGATATCGAAGGAGTTGTTCGGTTGGAGGATGTCTGAGGGATCATCTGTGAATGACCATGTACTTAAGATGATCAATTTGATTGAACATCTTGGATAACTTGGTTTTTCCATGGATGGGGAGCTGAGCCAAGACTTGGTCTTGTAATTACTTCCGAGTTTGTTCTCGCAGTTTGTTGTGAACTTTCACATGAATAAGCTGGATGTCAGCCTGCCTAAACTCCACAACATGTTAAAGACTGCGGAATCAAATTTTCCCCCTAAGAAGAGTTATGTTCTTCTAATTGGTGAAGGTTCCAATCCTAAGAAAAGAAAGAAGAACCCTTCCAAGAAGAAGAAAGTAGGTGAGAAAAATCCGGTTCCACCAAAAGCTGAAGACCCCAAGAGAAAAGTTGTTTGCTTTCACTGTAACAAGGTGAGGCACTGGAAGAGGAACTACAAGGTTTACCTTGCAGAATTGAAGAAGAAGAAGGGTAGTGAGACTACCGCTTCTGATTCAGGTATGTTCATGATCGAAGTTAATATGTCACTAAGTCAAATTTCTACTTGGGTATTAGATACCGCCTGTGGTTCTCATATTTGCAATTCTTTGCAGGGACTAAGGAGAAGTAGGACTCTTGAAGAAGAGGAGGTGATTCTACGGATGGGAAATGGAGCAAGAGTTGCTGCTGAAGCTGTAGGATCATTTCATTTACATATGCCTACGGGCAAGACTATTGTTCTAAATAATTGTTATTTTGTTCCCTCGATTGTGAGGAATATTATTTCTATTCCATGTTAGACTTGGCTGGATTTTCGTTTGTTATTCAGAATAATAAATGTTTAATTCTTAGAGATAACGTTCTTTATGGAAGTGGTATTTTAAACAATGGTCTGTAGGTATGTGACGTAGAGCATAATTTACTACAAATTGAACATACTAATAAAAGAAAAAGGGATGATGAAAATCTCACTTTCTTGTGGCACTGCGGACTGGGTGATATTAGTAAAAATAGACTGCGGACATTGCATAAGGAAGGGTTACTTGACCCCTTTGATTTTGAATCATATCCTACATGCGAGTCTTGTCTATTGGGTAAAATGACCAAATCTCCATTTAGTGGACATGGAGAGAGGGCTGCAGATTTGCTAGGATTGGTACACACAGATGTATGTGGACCAATGTCTATGCAAGCCATGGGTGGATTTTCGTACTTCATTACTTTCATAGATGATAGATCTAGATTCGGATATGTGTATTTGATGAAACACAAGTCTGAAGCCTTTGAAAAGTTCAAAGAATATAAAATGAACTAGATAAACAAACCAAACACAGTATTATAACTCTTCGATCAGATCGAGGTGGTGAATACTTGAATGGAGAGTTTCTATATTATCTCAAAGAAAATGGTATAGTCTCCCAGTGGACTCCTCCATATACTCCAAAGTTGAATAGGGTATCTGAAAGGAGAAATCGAACTTTGTTAGACATGGTTCGGTCCATGATGAGCTATGCGAACCTTCCAGTATTCCTATGGGGTTATGTATTGGAAACCTCAGCATATTTACTGAATAAGGTGCCTTCCAAATCTGTTCCTCAAACACCATATGAGATATGGAAAGAAAGGAAACCGAGTCTTAAACACGTTAAGATTTGGGGATGTCCAGCTTATGTCAAGAAAGTTGACCCAGATAAGCTGGAATCTCGATCCATAAAATGTAATTTTGTGGGATATCCTAAAGAAACTTTGGGGTATTACTTTTACACCGATCATCGGGTGTTTTTCTCCAGATATGCTACCTTCTTGGAAAATGAGTTTATCCTTGAAGGAAACAGTGGGAGCAAAATTGAATTTGATGAAGTTCAAGAAGCACAAACTACTACGGATCAAGTGGAAACACATGTTTAGACTGAACAACCTTCTGTGGAACAGCCCATTCGTAGGTCAGGGAGAGTGTCTCGCCTACCTGAGAGGTATTATGGCCTTGTCATTGAGAATGACAATGAGTTGTCAATCATTGATGATGACGACCCTGTGACCTATAATGAGGCTATGAGTAGTGTTGACTCAGAGAAATGGCATAGTGCCATGAAATCTGAAATAGAATCTATGTATACCAACCAAGTATGGACTCTGGTTAAGGCGCCTGAAGGTGTTAAGCCTATTGGGTGCAAGTGGTTATACAAAAGAAAGATTGGAGCAGATGGGCAGGTGGAGACCTATAAGGCCAGGCTCGTGGCAAAAGGATTCAGACAAAGGCAAGGGATTGACTTTGATGAAACTTTTTTGCCTGTAGCCCTATTAAAATCAATTCGGATTTTGCTTGCGATTGCTACTTACTACGACTATGAGATCTGGCAAATGGACGTGAAAACGGCCTTCCTCAATGGGAAACTTGAAGAGGAAGTGTATATGACATAGCCAGAGGGTTTTCTTTCCAAGGGAAATGAACACCTAGTATGTAAGCTGCTGCGAATCATATATGGTTTAAAGCAAGCTCTCGTAGATGGAACATCCGTTTTGATGAGACAGTCAAAGAGTTTGGTTTTATCAAAAACAAAGTTGAACCATGTGTCTACAAAAAGGTTAGTGGGAGCGCGGTAACATTTCTTATATTGTATTGAAAGAGGAGACGTCAAAAGAGTTGACACACATAACAACGTAGCAGACCCACTCACAAAGCCACTTTCTCAAAGTCACTTTGATCGTCATAAAGACAAGATGGGTATTAGATACCAGATTGATTGGCTTTAGTACAAGTGGGAGATTGAAAGAGATGTGTCCTAAGTCCAATCATGTATGATGATTTAGGAATAACTTTTATGTAATCTGTTTTGATTTCATTGATATTAATAAAAGACTTGTTTTGGTTTTATTGCGGGCTTTATCTATTTAAGTGTTTAAATAAGATATACCATAGTTTAGAGTAAAGATTTTTATGGATTATGATGAGATCATAATAATGAGACCTAAAAGATGATAACTCTAAACTTAAATATTTCCTGGTCGTAGGATTACTAACTGGTAATTAGTAATCCGCAAAGATCGGTACATACTATGCTTGCTTCATTATGAAGGATGTCTGTTCTCATAGACATTTGTGTTGTGACACTATAGCTAGTATGTAGGTGCTTATTATAGAATAAGTTCACTGAACATGACTCACATAGCTGAACAACTGATGGAGTTCACTCACGTGTCAGCAGTTGTTCACATAGTGATTATTGTACAAGTATCCTTAGACTTGAGGTCATCATAGTCATCTTGTGTACACTGAACTATGCTTTGGTGTAGTTCTTAGTCTCCAGGGACAATTATAAGGGCTCTACTGAGTATAGGAATTTGTACACGAAGATAGTGTATGATCAATAAAGGATCTACCCCTTCCAGTGAAGGAAGAGAATGTTCAATGCTGATCCACTTATGCTAGTTCAGGAATCTCTGGCCAGAGTGAATGAAATTAGAAAGGAGTTTCTAATTTACATTAAATAGAACTAAGCATAGTGAATGGGAAAGCAAATGATTAAATAAGATAGGCTTGAAACAAGTTTCATGCCTTGTATTTAATCGTGACATTGCAGGGTAGAAGGAATTGATTGTATGGTAACTACTCACTGAATAGGTTCTTGGTATTCTAAGCAGTGAATTCGTATTATCCGGATAGTCGCGATATGCTGAGAAGTATCCCTCACGATGTAGAATAATTATGATTAATTTTTTAATTAATCATATTTAATGAATTAGAGAATTTATATAAATAATGATAAAATAGTTTTATTATTATTTATTTCTACTACCGGCTTAATATTGAACCTACAGGGTCACACCATAAAAGAGAATGATTTAATGGTAGAGGAATTAATTAATAATGGCTGGTAATTATTTATTTGTGAAATAAATAATTATTAGTAAATTTAATAATTGATTAAATGAGATTTAATTAATTATAAATTAATTAAGAAAAGTTCTTAATATTATTAATTAAGAATTTAATTTTGGAAATTAAATCAAGTGAGAGAATTATTTTTCTAAAGTGTTTAGAAAAGGGATTAATGATTAAAAGGTGTTTTAATTATTAGTTAATTGGTTAATAAGAATAATCAATTAAAGGGTTAATAATAATAATATATTTTGGAAAATTTTCAGCTGAAAATTTTGCCTATAAATATACTATTATAAACCCTATTTGCCTCAACCCAAATAATTAACCCTAATTCTAAAGTAGAACAAGAGGGAGGTAACTAATTCTCTCAACCTCTTCCTCCTCCATTACATTGATCTCTTGGTGGATACCGGTGGAGTGCTTCACACTTGAGGAGCAGCTGCTAGGGATCTCCACTCATCGTTCTTGGATCGCTATTAAAGACCTCCATCTTTTCATTAACGTAAAGCTTCTTAAGGTAAACATATTGAACTACGAATTAAATATTATTTTTCGCATGGATCCTGCAGAGGGTTTCATTTTTTTTAAGATTTAAATTTACGTTTTCGTTGCGTTTATGTGCTAAAAACCCTTCAGAATAGAGTCTTGTCAATTGTGCCTCTGTGAAATCCACTTTCCAGAAGGAATTGAGCTAAAGTCTCATACCATGCTCTTGGAGCTTGCTTAAGGCCATAAAGTGCTTTGTCAAGCCTGTAGACATGATCGGGAAATTTAGGATCTACAAAGCCTGGAGGTTGTTCAACATATACCTCTTCTTCCAATTCTCCATTGAGAAAAGCACTTTTCATATCCATTTGAAAGACTTTAAACTTCTTGTGAGCAGCATAAGCCAAAAAGATCCTTATGGCCTCTAATCTAGCAACTGGTGCAAATGTTTCATCATAATCAATACCCTCCTATTGAGAGTAGCCTTTAGCAACCAGTCTTGCTTTATTCCTTGTAATTATGCCATCACTGTCAGTTTTGTTTCTGAACACCCATTTTGTACCAACAACTGATCTGTTCTTTGGTCTTGGCACTCGGGTCCAGACTTTATTTCTTTCAAATTCATTTAACTCTTCCTGCATTGCTTGCACCCAATCAACATCTTGAAGAGCTTCTTCCACTTTCTTTGGTTCAATCTGAGATAGAAAGGAATGATAGAGACATTCATTTGAAGTTACAGTTTGAGTTCTGACACCTACTTCAGGATCTCCAATGATTAAATCAGGTGTATGTGCTTTAGTCCACTTCCTTGCAGATGGAAGTCGATCTCTAGAACTGGATCCTCCCCCATGATCCATGCTGTCTCCATAAGCATTTTCTGATGCTCCCCTGTAGTTATGCTCTCTGAGACTTCAAAGTTTGAACTTGATTTTTCAGGAGTTGAAGAATCAGAGCTTCCAGAATTTCAGAATTGGCTCATCATAACTAGATAAATCAGAACTTGAAGGGCCAGTGACAGGTTCTGATGCTTCTCGAGAGTCTTGAGATGTGGTAGGTTCTTCAGCTTGCTCCCCTGGACATGTGCATTTTTCTATGGAGTTGTTACCACAGTTTCAACGACATCAGAACTTAATCCATCAGAACTTACAGGATCAAGATTTAAATCATCAAAATTTCCAGAATCAGAATTTGAGTCTTCATTGTCAAATCTCAGCTGATCATGATCATCGAAATCTTCAAGTCCAGTAATCTTCTTATCATCAAAAGAGACATTGATAGATTCCATGCCAACTCTTGTTCTTAAATTGTAGACTCTGAAGGCTTTTGTGGAAAGTGGATATCCAACAAAAATTCCTTCATCAGCTTTTAGATCAAATTTTGACAGCTGTTCAGGATGAGTCTTAAGAACAAAACACTTGCAACCAAATACATGAAAGTATTTCAGATTTGGCTTCTTTTTCTTCACCATCTCATATGGTGTTTTTTCATGCTTGTTTATAAGTGTAGCATTTTGTGCAAAACAAGCAGTCTGCACAGCTTTAACCCAAAAATAGGTTGGTAGCTTCGCTTCATCAAGCATTGTTCGTGCAGCTTCAATGAGAGTCCTGTTCTTTCTTTCTGCAACTCCATTTTACTGTGGAGTTCCGGGTGCAAAAAATTCCTGTTTGATTCCATGATCTTTGCAGAACTCTTCCATGATTGAATTCTTGAACTCAGTGCCATTATCACTCCTTATTATTTTAACAGAATCTTTGATCAATTTATCCAGCTGTTTGACATGATCAGTTAGAGTAGATGTTATTTCAGTCTTCTTGTCCAAGAAATACACCCAAATGTATCTTGTGAACTCATCCACTATAACCATAGCATATTTCTTCTTTGTAATAGATATGACATTGACTGGACCAAATAGATCAACATGCAGTAGATGATAAGGCTCAAGAATTGATGACTCAGTTTTGCTCTTGAAAGAGGATTTTCTTTATTTTGCCTTTTGACATAAATCACGAAGGCCATCAGGAGCAAATACTGTTTTTGGCAGTCCCCTCACAAGATGTTTCTTTACATGTTCATTTATATTGTTGAAATTTAAATGAGAGAGTTTCTTGTTCCAAGTCCAGCTTTCTTCAATTGATGCTCTACTTAACAGACAGATTGCAAAACCATCAGTACTTGTTAAAAGTCTGGCTTCATAAATGTTATCATGCCTATATCCTTTCAGAACCACTTTGCCTGTAGAATTACATATAACTTCACAGTGTTCTTTAAAGAAATCCACATGATAACCTCTGTCACAGATTTGACTTATACTCAACAGATTGTGTTTATGTCCTGAGACAAGAGCTACTGTTTCAATGATGACATTCCCAAGATTGATCTTGCCATATCCCAGAGTTTTTCCAATGTTTCCATCTCTATAAGAAACTTCTGGGCCAGCTTTCTCCACAAAATCTGATAGTAGGGCTTTATTTCCAGTCATATGTCCTGAACATCCACTGTCCAGAACTAGGATGTTCTTCCTGTTGCCCTGCAATCATAAAGACCACTAATGATTAGTTTTAAGGACCCAGACTTTCTTGGATCCTTTGGCCTTTTTAAGTTTGTTAACATTTGCAGCAGATTTAACATCAGAGTTTATGATGACATTTTTCTTAACAGTATTAACAGTATCAAACTTTGCATCATACTTTACACTAGAAGGAATTAAAGCAACTTTGTTCAAATAAGGTTTTATCTGATAATAATCATAGTACAAACTATGATATTCCTTACAAGTATAAATGGAATGCCATATACTACCACAATGAATACAAGGATTTTGTGGCTTAAACCTAATAGACTGACTCTTAACTCGTGATTTAGAAGGTAAGGAGTTTATATTCTTATTCTTCCTGCAAAAAGAAGCCAGATGGTTAGAGTTTCCATAGTTATAGCATTTCTTTCTAGAAGCATTAGGAACAGGCATATAATTGTTGCTTTTATTCACACCTTCCTTTCCATTCCTATTTTTCCTAGCTACCTTTACCTTGTTTACACTGGTAATCTCTTTCAGCTTATGTTTAAGCTGCTTCTTTGTCATTAAGCCTATATTAACTTCAGTTGGTTTATCCTGTTCTAATTTGTCAGAAGTTGACTCTGCTATCACTTTTATCTCAATATCTTTCATCTTTTTAGAATCAACTTTACAGTTTTAGCTACAAATTTAACAGGATTACCTTTGGCTTAGTAACCTGTTTAACAATAACTAGCTTAACTTGTTCAATTCCTTTTTTACTTTTCTCATCTCCATAACCTAAGCTCTCTTTCCAGTTCCCACTACTTAGTATATCCTGAGTTGTTCTGCCAGAGTTAGTCCAAGTCCTGATATTCTATCTCTCCTTTTTTAACTCAGTTTTTAGAGATTTATTCATTTTTAGCACTTCATATCTAACATTGAAAGCAACATCTCTATCCTTCTGAGTTTGATGGAATATAACTAACTCCTTTTCTAAATAATCATTCCTCTTTTTAAAAGCAAGATTTTCAGAATTTAATCTTTCACATGTTAAAGTTTGATCTCTATAGCTAATAAACATGGTTTTAAGATATAATCTCAACTCAGTAATATCATCAGTATGAAAGACATAGGTTGTTTGAGGTACCTTTAACCCAGCAGCATCAGAACTGCTATTAGCATTTGCCATCAAGGCATAGTTCTCCTCATCTTCAGAATCTGAAGTGCCTGACCAGCTTTTCTTTTTGGTGATAAGAGCCTTGCCTTTATCACTCTTTCCTTTCTTGCAGTCAGGAGATATGTGGCCTTTCTCACCAAAGTTGTAACATTTGACATTTGAGTAATCTCCTCTGTCAGAATTTCCTCCTTTGTCTTCAGATTTTCTGAAGCCCTTCTTATCAGAACTTCTACCTTTCCTGGAAAACTTCTTTCCCCTTCTAAATTTCCTGTAGGCTATCTTTGTGATACCCTTCACCATAAGAGCACACAACTTTATCATCTCTTCATCAACATCTACTTCAGGTAGACTTTCAGTTTCTGAATCATCATCATCAGAACTTGATGATTCTGAATCAGACTTTATGATGAGAGCCTTTCCTTTTCCTTTCTTTGAGACAACCACTTTGGGGGATTCCTCCTCAGCATTAAGAGCAACTGTCCTTGACTTTCTCCCATGTCTCTTGCTTCTTTGATCCATCTCAAGTTCATAAGTCTTGAGCATTCCATAAATTTCATCAAGAGTAGTTTCATCAAGAGCATAGTTGTCTCTTATAATAGTAGCTTTCAAATCCCAACTTCCAGGAAGAGCTAAAAGGAATTTTAGATTTGAATCTTCAATGTCATATTCCTTGTCCACCAGTGACAGATCATTCAAGAGTTTGACAAACCTGTCATATAAGTCAGTTAATGACTCATCACTTTTTGAGTCAAAGTGCTCATACTCTTGAGTGAGTATAGTCTTCCTGTTTTTCTTGATTGCATCAGTTCCTTGACACCTTGTCTCCAAAGCATCCCATATCTCATTTGCAGTCTTGCATTGAATTACCCTATTTGACATGACATTATCAATGGCACTATGCAGCAAATGCCTTACCTTTGCATCATTGGCAATAGATGAGATATCTTCAGCTATGTATTCACTTTTCTCCTTTGGTATGGTCTTTGCTAGCTGATCTGCAACTACAACAGAGAGCTTGGTTGGCTTATGCGGTCCTTCATAAATTCTGTCAAGGTATTCTAGATCTATAGCTTCCAAAAACATAGCCATTTTCACTTTCCATATGGGATACTCAGAAGGTCTCAACATGGGAACCCTGATAGTCTCATATCGACTATGGGTTTGAGTCTTTGGAGTTTATTCAGTTTTGGCGGGCTTGGTTGGATTTTCTACTTCTTCAGACATGATTGTTTTGGATCTTTACTGTATGTGTGTTAACTGATAGGCTCTGATACCACTTGTTAGGTCACACAACACTATAGAAGGGGGTTAAATACAGTGTAGAATACAATCAAATAATTTAAAGCATAAGTAACATAAAACAGATGTATTCGATATAATAAACTCTGTTATAATGGAACTGTTATCTCTCAGTGATGAACAAATATCACGAGAGCTGCTAGGTTACAATTGTATGATCTTCTCGATGATCGTAACTCTTAGAGAGTAAACCTATGTCTGTGTTTATATAGACACACAGTTACAAGATAACTTCTAATTGATATGGAATATAATTATGTCTCCTAAAATATATCAATCAGATTTCTTATATAATTATTCTAGTCCTCTAACTCTTTCCATGCATATCTTCTTCTTGTATTAGTCTCGATCTTCTTTCCCGTAAATCAGCTTCCTTCCTTAACTAGTTAATCCTCCAGTACTTAAGTTCTGATATCCATCTTCTGATATTATCTTCTGATAAACTAAGTCCTGATATCCTTAAGTCCTGACTTCCAGTAAGTCCTGATTCCAGTAGGAACTGATATTTTCTGTTAGTTAAGATCTGAAAACTAAACATGAAACATATTAGACATGACATCTCAAATATATCCAACAGGTTCGCGTAAGAGGCTAAGTCGGTTGCGCGCCCTATCTAAACCGCTTAGTCCAGCGTGGCAAAGACCTAGCTAGTCTCTGAGTTCCGGAACATATTATGGTGGGATAGACTGATCAGTTGTCCCTTGTATTCGTCCAGTTATATATCTAATTTTGGTTTAGTGGTTCCCGTAACGGAATAAACGGTTTTGCGGTCCCCATAACGGGACAGATGATTTATAGTTCCTGTAATGGGACAGTGGTTTTGGAAAGGAAATAACATGCAAAAATTGGACTCTGGTATTTTTACACAGCACACTACAGATGATATTGCTTTTCAGAGCATGCTAGTTTTGATATCCAGTTTGTACCTGTTTTACTTGTTTTTCATAAACGAGTTATGATATCTGTTCCTATACAATTTTTAAATGCACTATTTTACTTGTTATTCATATAGTGGTACTGCTGAGTAATTGATTGCTCACCCTTGCAGAATATTTTATATATGTATTGCAGATGCCTAGGGGATTCTTCCGTGATAGTCAGGGCAGAGTTCCAGTTCCTTTCATTCCGGGATCCTTTGAGGTAGTTGTGTTAGACCAAAGTTGGTTTTTTGAGTTGCTGTATTAAGATAGTATTGTCAGGATTGTCCCTAGTAAGTTGGTTTTGTGATGATTGTAACCTAAATCATACTTAAACCTGGAAAAGGTCTTGGTAGAGGGGTCGTGGTTATGTATAATTAGTGATTTGGATTATATTATGTTTAATATTTTTGTTGTTGGTGACGTCAACTCCTGACCCCAGGGTTGAGGCCGTCACACCAACTACAAAAAAAAATAAGCAATCAAATCACCAAATGCAACAACAAACAGACAAAGCAGATGTTGAATTGGGAGATGAAGAATTTGATGAAGAATTGGTAGATGCTAAACTTGTTGAATATGTGAGAGCAACACAAGGCAATCTAACTAACTTTGGTCCAGATGAAGACAGTGATGGAATTCCATCTTTTTCTCTTGGAATTGATGAAGATATATATGGAGAGGATAATACGGATTGCATTACTCCTAAGCCAACAATCAGAGAAAAGAGCACACGTCTCAAAAAGTTGGGTAGATTTGGCATATCACCATATGTTGACAGAATGGTAAACATTGAATCCAATTTTACAAGTCAAGAGGTTGGATTATGGAGATTCACACTACATACAAGAGATTTAATGTAAGTACTCCATATTTATTGTATTCAATTATATATTATAGTATATAATTATAGCCATAAAATAACCAATTAAATATTGGCAGGGAGATGATGTTCAGCATGGATGATTTCTTTTGCATAAGGGAAGATATGCAAACTCTGAAAATCAACAAAAATTTAGCAAGTGCATTAATTGACACATATGCAATTATTCTCAATGATAATGAAAAGTACAAGCCAGAGGAATCTTCATTGCATATATTTTGTACTATTGACTGTGTGGTAAACAATCTATCCACTAATATTTATAAGATTACCCACTTATTTATCAATGTCCATTTCTAGTTTCAAAACCTATATATTTAACAACATCCAAGCTTGGATACTGATAAGAGCGTTACTGGAACATATCCGATATTTGCTGAGAATATGGATGGGATGCTTGAAAAATTCAAGAGGACAAGGCTTGATAGTATGGACATGGTAAAATTTAAATTTACAGTATAGGCATTTCTATTTGATTTGCTACAATATTATTATCATATTTACATAACTGATAACAAATTTATTGCAGATCGTTTTCCCAATTATTGCCTATGAGCATCTCTATTTGATTTGCTACAACATCAAGAATCCAACATGGGAAATAATTGATAATATAAGAAGCAATGATGATCCAAAGATCTTCTATGGACAAAAACCAAAAACTCTGTTATAAAAATATCAACACTTTAAAAAAATAAAAATTTCTTCAGTAAATTCATGTAACTTAATTTTTTAATTTTTTTTTCAGCATTCAGACTTTTTCAAGTACATGAAAGCAAATGGACATGTCACGACGACAAACAGGAGAAAAAGGTTGAAGCCAAATTATTTGAAAATGTCATGGCAGACATTAAATAATTCATTGATTGTGGCATATTCTTAATCAGGCACATGGAGACTTATAAAGGAGACTCAAAAAACTAAAAACCAGGGTTGAAAGAAGAACACGTAAAAACAAAATTTCAAACTATTCCCTGAAAACACACAAATAATCACAAAAAATATAACAACTAATCAGTGAAATCTTATAAATTTTTTAATTGCAGAATGGGTAGAAAAATCAGCTCAACAGTCTTCGAATCAAATATAACAACATTATACTATCATCACAACTCAATTCTACAAGTAGGAAATCATGAAGGAAGGAAAGAAACTTTATATGAAAGTTGCCTCAAATAAGCTAATGAACTTGGTAATTGAATCCTCTTAACAGTTTCAGGAACAAAGAATGACCAATAATCAAGGAGATAGAGAAGAGCATTCCGCAAAAATGAAAAATGTGACTTTTGCGAAAAACTTGACAAGTACATTTGATGAACCTATAAAGAACAAATTTGTAAAAGACTAGTTCTATTATGTTCTATCTTTTGAAAATATAAATTTAAATTGTTGGTATATATGTGTGATATTAACGTTTAAGTAGAAACATTATCAATGTTTAGTACTTTCAGTTTCGAAAACTGGGGAATAACGATATGATTGGAATTTCAAATATTATGAATGTTTCGCCAAATACATTGTTACAGTGTAAAATTTATATGTTATGTTTGTTTTAGTTGTTGGATAATGTTTTGATGAAATACTAATATAATGTCATGGTACAACATTTATCTTTATTAGATATAAATTTTATGTAGCATACTGCATTCCTCTAAATATAATGCTAAATATGAAACAAAAGCATATAATATCATAATAAAAGACCCAAACATATTCTATAACAATAAAAAAATATAAGCTCATCCCATAAAAGTTAAACAATCTATATAAATAAAAATTTAAATTGTCTAAATAGTACTCACAAATCTCTTGCAAGAACACACAACATGGTTTCTAACAGAAACATGCACAAAATATAGTGAAACACACTATAATCACTAATTAAACAACTAACAATCACTAAAGAAAACAATTTCAATCACTAAAAAATTAAAATAAATCACTTATAAAATGTGAAAAGTAACAGACTAATATTATAGATTAATCTTAAAAAGTTTGCCTTTTTGCATTCCTTTATTGCTAAAAATTATACAAAAGCATAATTAAAGTCACAAACATATAAAAGGACTTTTATAACAATCAAAAAATATAAACTCATCCAGTAAAAAGTTCAACAATCTATATAGCAAAAATTTAAATGGCCTAAATAGTAGTCACAATCAATTTTATTCAACCCTGGCTTTTTTCCTTTTTATACATCTTCTTGCATCATGAGTTGTTGCACCACATAGTGCACACTTTCAAATCCTTTTCTTCGATTTTTTAATTATTTTTTCCTATCACTCATAAGCCTCTTAAAGTAGTTTCCTTTGTTCTTACAAACATTAGGTGGAAGAATGTTAACTTCTCCTTCATGTTGCTGCCTGACCATTGCAGCAATATGATCATTTTTCCTAAAACTGACAATAGATCCATCACAATCATCCAACCATGTATTTAACTTCTTTATAGTGATGTGTACATGCTCAAGACTATCCATTTCTACCCCAGCCTTGTCAACTGATTGGCGAAAGTTAAACCAAATTGTGGTCAGTTTTAAAGATATTTGTTCCATCTTAAAATAATCACTGGTTACCACATCTAAATTTGATGAAGTTCCACTATCAGTAGTTTGCATCCATCGATTAAGAACAAGGCTTCTTGGAAATTTGGTAACCCTAATTTGCTTTAAACCACAAAATGCATGTCTGCAAACAATACCACACATCACAATTTTTTTGCAAGAACACATGACATGGTTCATACTAACACAAACCTGCATAAAATATAGTGAACACATTATAATCAATAATTATACAACTAACAATCACTAAAACAAACACATCAAATCATTAAAAAATAAAAATTAATCACTAATAAAAGGTGAAAAGTAACAGAATAGTAAAAGAGATTAACCTTAAAAAGTTTGTCTTTTACCCTCAGATCCCTGATTTCAAAATGAGTAACACCATCAACTTCTTCACTCATACGCTTAATTTGCATTTCCAAACAAGAAGCAAGGATTTTTTCCTGAATTTTATAAAACATAGTACGTGGGTATAAAGTGGTTGCATCATCTTCTATAACCCACTTTGACAATGTTATAGGAAGACTTGACTTTGACTCATGATCCAGTCTACTGTCTCATTCCTTTGCTTGTCCATTGCACTCTCAAAATGCAACCAAAACTCATAACGTATCTCCTTGTTTGTGAAACTGCCCAAAAAAGGAGTTTTCACTCTCAGATCTTGAAGTAGTTCTTAACAACCCAAAAAAATGCAGCTTCAGAGCATACATATCTTGCAACCACTTATTATTTTCTAAATGAAATTCCTTTATAACTGCCTCCCATCCGCTCTCAAACTCTTCAGTTTTTATTTAGATGACCAGATCTAAGCTTTCATTTTATCCATAAAGTCTGTCTCCTTGGATAATCGATTACCAAGCTGTAAAAAAATAAAAAATAAATAAAAAATTCATGGAACCTAATGAACTTTAAAAACTAAATGATACAGAACATTATTGTCACAATAAAATACAATTAAAACATAATGAACAATTATTTTAATCATTAATAAATGTGATATTTATTAATAACAAGTAAGAACAATGATACAGGGAAAAACACAAGGGAATATGAAAATTCACTAAAACATTTATTTTAATCTCTAATAAATGTCACTTTAATCACTAGACATTATTGTCTTACTCACTTATAAATGGCACTATAATACCTTAACTCAGAATTTTTCCATAATATGCCACATGCATAAACGATGCTTACTACGAACGAGACCGTTGACATCATAAAATACATCACGTACACATCTGTCATGTTGTCAATGCCAGTGAATGGTGTACAAATCAAATTATACCTGGAAAAATAAATGGAAAAAATAAAAAAGAGTTAAAAACTAAATAGAAAAAACAATATAAAAACAAGGAAAATATGGTCCATTTCTTGACCTTGTAATAAAACTTAAAATACAATTAGAGTAAATAGTTGTCGAGTACCTGTTTGTATCAAATGTTGCATCAAATGATATTGAATCACCATGCAATTCAAAATTCCTACGTCCAATAGAATCAGCCCAAAATATCTTTGTGAGGAGATCATCAGAATCAACATCATAAGCAATAATAGAAGGCTTTAGATTTCTCCTGGATACGTTTGAATTTGTCAATCATCATCTGCGCATCCTTATCACCAATAAACAATTTCAAATCCCTATTGAAGTTCCGAAAATCTTGCAACGGAGCACCAACATTAGCATATCCACCATATATTTCTTTGGAAAAACTAAATGACTTACTAACACCAATATTCACCGTTGCACCATTATAACAGATATTCCTCAGACTAGTAGTCATCTCACGAATAGATCGTAAAAAATGACGACTTTTTCATATGTCAAAGGATGATTTTGATAAGCAACAAAGCAGTACATAAAATATTTATTCGGAACCATATACTTCAAAACCATCTTCGCTTTACATCCACACCTACGAGTAACAGAACGCCTTTTCTTTAAAACTTTTGGATCATCCTTAGGATTATTGAACCCTTCACAGCTACAAAACATAATGTTTCAATAGAACAATACCGACATCATCTAGATTTTTAGTTGTTTTGTGAACGCTAAAACCACCTATACGAGCATAAGTATTATAAAACTAATAACCTTGCTCTACACTCTCAAAAACCTGATTAGTGTAAGGCACACCATTCTCAACAACACAACTAGGTATATAATACCTATTACCACCAGGAGATATAGTATAATTTCTTAAACTACTTTCACTTCCTGTTGTAGAAAGATCAGTAACAACACCAATACCAACATCACTGCCACTCCAAGAAGAATCACCGCAAAATAAATCTAAAAAAATATAAAACAATAACTGAATACATATAGCACAATAAATGACAACTTGTATTATCAGTGCAATTATTATAATGTAATTATAAAGAATCACTAATACATTATTATAATGTTAATCAATAAAACTTTACGAATACGATTACAACAAACTGACAAATTTCTTTCTCTCTCTAGAATTCTGTAACTCTTTTTATCTCGCTAAATGATTATATCAGTCTCTACAAACTAACAAATTTATTTCTCTCTCTAGAATTCTGTTATTCTTTTTATCTCGTTAAATGATTATATTAGTCTCTACTTGCTTATAAGATAAACTCAAATATTACAGTCTCTATTTCTCTGTATATCAGACACAAACAATCACTAAAATATAATTAACTAATACAGAAATATGTAACACACAAATAATCACTAAAAGATGAGCATATAATCTTATAATCACTAATAAATGATCATATAATCAGATAAACAAATCACAACTAACATTAATCGCATAAATAATTAAAAAAACCAAGCTAAAACTATTCGTTATACAACTTAAAATCACAAAAAGATAGAAAAATTCTAAAAAGAGCTTTTCAACATATTAAAACATATAAAACAAGATAATTTACCTTGATTAACTCTTATTTTATCCAAATCAACTATAATCATCTTCAGACAATGAATAGAGAAGCCGAGTATCTCTTTACAAATCAACAATCACTAAATCTGTGTGTTGAACAAAGTTTCCGAAGATAATTCTTTTCCGAAGCTAGATAACTAAATCAACATTTAACTAATTCTTTCTCGAAGCTAGATGAAGAAAGTTTAATGGATTAAAAACTAAAAAATTATAGAGAGATAGAGAAAGATACGGAAGAACAAGAGAGAGAGAGAGAGAGAGAGAGAGAACAAGAGAAAGATACGGATGAGGGAGAGAGAGAGACTAAAAAGCAGTTATGAGTTTTAGTGAACCAAAATCTATGTGTTGTGCAAGACATGCCTGTACTAAAATGAGACTAAGTTAAATTGACAGCCCTAAGAATTAGTTATATGATAATCTAAATTTTTATTTTCTATTGTATTTCTTCAGTCTGTAAAAATGTCAAAGATTAGACTGGTATATTTTTTTGTAAACAGTCTCAAGCCTAAGAATGAACTCTGGAAGAAGATCATGCCTCAGAGAAATTGTGAAGAAGCTTGGAGTTAAATAAATCTGTTTTAGGAAAAATGTTTTAAGTCAAGATATCTACAAGTCACAAATCAAGTCATATAGAGAAGTAATTCGAGAACTCCAGAATGACTTATCGAGAAGTCCAAATAGCTTATAGAGAAGTCTAGGAGATATCGACAAGCAAAATGAAGATATGAAGATTGGAGATATCGATAAGTCAATTTTCTCATTAGAGATCTCAGAAATATCGATAAGTCAAAATGTATATAGAGATCTCTGAGATATCGATAAGTCAATTCTGCATTAGAGAACTCAGAGATATCAACAAGTCAAAATGAAGATATTAAGATTGGAGATATCGACAAGTCAAAAATTTTCATTAGGAATCTCAAAGATATCGATAAGTCAAAATGCTTATAGAGATCTCAGAGATATCGATAAGTTATTTCCACATGCAGAAATTTGGAGACCTCGACAAGCCAAGTTCACTTATAGAGAACTCAGAGACCTCGACAAGTCAAAGACAATTATAGAGAACTCAGAGATCTCGATAAGCCATTATACTTATCGAGATGTCAGTTCTCTATAGATCAAATTGGAGATCTCGATATGAAGTTCAAGTACAGAATGCAGACAAGTTAAATATTCAAGATTATCGATCAACAAACGATCTAATCACTTAGATTGAAAAGTCTACAAAAGCAGCTTGAAGAGTACAAGATCAAAGGCCAAAATTAACTGACAAAGGAAAGTTACAGATTTACAGGATTTGCAAAGATGAACTAAGCCAAAAATGGAAAGCTTTAGAGATAACTTAAAGTAGGGTTTAGTACATCTTATTGCATGTTGTGTAAACCTGTATTTACTAATCTATAAAGTAAACACTGGTCCTTTGCTTTTAAAAATGTATTAAACAGACCTAGTTTTCTTGTAACTCTCTCAAGGAAGAAGCTGGGTTCTTTACCTACAAAGAAACCAGGATTTGTAGCAAAACACTAGCTTGATTTCAATATAAAATTAAGTGAGTTTTGAAATATTGTGTGCACTGTTTATTTTCAGTTAACATAATATTACTGCATTTCTAATCTGCTTTATTCACCAACTAACAAACATTTAAAAAGCCTTAAAATTATCCAAAACATATTCACCCCCCGTGTTGTATTCATTACCCAACAAGTGGTATCAGAGCAAAATCTGAAAGAAAAAAGATTAAAGATCTTGGAAGAATGAATACACAGAAGATTAACAGTATCAAGATTCCTTCCTTTGATAGATCTAACTACACATTATGGAAAAAGAAAATATAGTTGTTTATAAAGATGGCTAACCCATTATATGTTCAGATTCTCAAGAATGGTCCTTTCACCCCCATGGAAAGAATTGAGGAATCTACAGATGGAGACATGGCCATTCCAGCTCATTATACTCCTAAAGATCCCTCAAAGTATACTGAACCTAAAAAGGAGAAAGTCTCTCTAGATTGTGGCTTGTAATTGGTTTTAATAGAGTCACTTGACAATGTAATGTACAATAACATTATCAACTGTGACACAACCAAATAGATCCGGGAGAAGATAAAGATTCTATGTGAGGGAACAAAGGAAGTTAGCTCAAACTAAAGGAGAATTTTGGTATCTCAGTATGAGGGTTTTATGGATAAACCAAAGGAGAGTATAACTGATGTTTTTGAAAGATACAATAAGCTGATTAATGACTTGCATCTTCATGACAAATACTATGAAGCTGAGGAGGTTAACTTGAAGTTTTTGCTCACCCTTCCTGACCATTTAGAATAGAAGATCTCAGCTATAAGAGAAGGGAGAGACTTGAGCATGATGATATTGGAGGTTTTATATGGTATCTTAAAAACCTATAAACTGGAAATGATTCAAAGAAAGTCTTTAAGAGCTGGTCAATGGCACATTGTTCATGGATCAAGTGCTCTAATAGTAAATGACAGCTAGTCATCTGATGATGAACAAGAAATCGGGACTCCAGTTGTTTCAAGCAATGAACAAAAGAACAAGGAACCATATAAGCAAGTTATTCTTGAACTTGAAGAGGATGAATTTTACACCTTGGATGAACTGGATGAGTTAGATCAGTCCATGGCTTACTTAGCAAGAAAATTCTCTAACATTAGAGTAAAGAAACGAAAGTTCTTTAAAAATAAGGGACAAATATCCAACAAGGACAATAGCTGGAAAGGAAAAACACAGTACAAATCTTGTGGCAAAAGTGGCTATAAAACATGATCTGTTGATAGGTCAAAGATCAGGTGCTTCAATTGTGATGCATTGAACCATTTGCCACAAGATACAGAAAGCCTAAAAAGGTGAAAAAGGAGAAGGCTTATCTTGAATTGGAATCAAAGTATGAAGCACTTCTAAGAAAATAACAAGGTAAAGCTTATATAGTAAAAGGAAAGAGTTGGGATGATTCTGACAATGATGAAGATGAGGAGTTTGGAAACTATGCACTCATAGCTCTAGAGCAAGGAAAGTCATCCTCATCAATAATAAAGGTACTAAATCTTACTACTATTGATTTGAATGCTAGTCAATATAAGGATACTGTTGAAAAGATGAGCATGGAAATGTTCCTCATCCATACCAGCTTGGTAGCTGCTACTGAAGAGGTCAATAAATTATCAAAAGCTAATGAAAAGCTTGAGATTGGGAAACAAGATCTAGAACTGTAGCTCGTTGAGCTTGAAACTGTCAGGCAAGAAAATGAATATCTAAAGAACAAGCCAAAGTGTGCTACTGAGATAGAAGTTGTGTTGAGGGAGAAGCTAGAGAAGAATGAAGTAAAACTGAAATCATTTAGAAATGCATCTTAGTTAGTTGGTCAGTACCATAAGAAGAACAAGCCATGTGCTAACATAGTCATTGGCTTGGATTATGATGCATTGAACAACAACAGGAAAGTTGAAGGTGATAAGGGAAAAGCAACTATAAGTGAAGATGTCCCAGCTATGCTGAGAAAGGTTGTTTCACCTATGTTCCAATCATGTGAAGTAAAATTCAGTGAACAAGAGTTGATCATAAAGCAATAAATTGCTGATGAGGACAATGAAAAGAAATGAACAAAAACAACTCCAACTTCTAAAGCTAAGAAGAAGCCCATGGATGATCAAACCTCCAAGAAGCAAATCAAAGAGGTTGAAATTGAGAATGTGGGAAAGAAGAAGAAAAACATAAATGGAAAGATTGGGATAAACAAAAGCAATAACTTTGCATTTGTTGTAGATGCTCCTAGAAAATAGTGTCAGAAATGTGGCTCTACAAATCATCTAACTCACCTTTGTAAAAAGGCTATTAGTGAGCCAATATTAGGAGCATGTTGCCCAGTAAAGTAATTGTTTAAGGGGGTTGGATACAATTACTAAACAAATCGATGTTTATGAAAGTAACGTAGGAACATATGAATCAAATAATAGTTTATATTGATCTTTGATAAACTGTTACAAAACTCTCTTAAGAATAATATTCTTAAGAGTCGTTAGGTTACACGAATACTCGAGCTGTGCTCTGTCACTCATATTGTGATAACCTATTCTGTGCTTATATACTACAAAGCTCCAAATCAGTCTTTTATTAATTACAAGATATGTTAAATATAACTTTAATACTTTACATATCTAAATCAACTATGATCCTTTAAATCAGCACCTTCTGATGTATCTCGCAGTCATGACTTATTATCCAAGTCATTCTTCAACGGATAGCTTTGATCAATGGATAAGTGTTTTAGCTTCAAGGGATAATCATTTATGTATATGAACGGATGATATCGAAGCTTTCAACGGATAATCATATTACAGCAGTTGATCATATCCTGATTGTGATATAAATCCTGATCTTCGACTTCGCCAATTCTCAGCAATCTCCCCCAATTTATGCTTTGAAGAATAAGCATAAATTCCAATAGAATTATCTAGTGCCAAAACCCAGATAGACAAAATAAGTAGTGTAAAGCTTACTTTGTTTCAGATGTAGATCTTCATATTTCTTGATAGACTCCGCCGTATCTCTGAACAAAAGCTTTAACTCTGTCATCAATCTTTTTCAATAAAATATCTTCTAATTTGATCTTCAAATTCTTTTCATATTCTGTTATGTCAGATAATTGATAGATATTAGCCCTTAGACTTCCGATATGTGCTCTTTCTGTCATCATGTCTTCCAATGAAACATAACAAGTTTTTCTTCCATCAGGATTTATAGTTATATGTCTCTGAGTAAGAACATTTTCAATGAAAGATTCACCTTTCTTCATGTCGACTTCTTGCCCTTTGAAATTTATGTATGTAGGAACATATAATCTGAAATAATATTGACCATCATCCAGTATCCTTCTTTTGATATTGGAAAGAATCATGTTTGACCATAACCTAGAAGTTTCATCTTAAACTCTTAGCAAATAGTGAATGTACTTCAATTCTTTCTATAGACATGATCATCAGTTCATCAAGTGAAAGAACTTGAACTTGATCATTTTGTAATAAGAGTAAGATCTTCTGTTTCGATTCAGAACCATCATGTTTATCAAGAATAATCTTCACAGCTTCAAGTCTATCCAGATGATCAATAGTTTTTCCTGATCTGGACTATTAGCAAGTGTGAAGTTCAATGACTTTAAGTTGATAATTTTAGCTTCATGATGTCCTATTCTAGCTCTTGTGAATGGTTCAAACAACTTCAGCTTCTTAGCTTATTCTAACCAAGATTTCTTATCTCCCATGGTATTAGAAATAAGTAAACCATCCAACTTTATTCCTCCAGAAGTAAAACTCAATTTACCATTACAATTAAGATCATCAACCTTTCTCTATCTGCATTTATTCTTGATGTTTGGAAATACTTGAGCTCTCCTTTCTGCTTTTTCTTGTAACATCTTCTTATTTGTACTCCTCCATCTATTCCTTCTAGATCTTTTAATCATATTCTTCTATTCTTGATATGCTTTATCAACATCTATTTTGATTTTTCCTTCCTGAGCTCTTTCTTCTCTGTCAGAAATCATTTCTTCTTCCTTGAAGTTTTCATCATTAACAACTTCAACATAAGCAGAGAGAATCTGTAAATCCATTCGAAATAAAATCTCTTCTTCTTTAGACTTCACAGAATCATGAATCATTATCATTCTTTTAGTATCATAAAAATTATCAGAACATGTATCTTTGAAATCAGGAATTGAACTAGGAGTAACAAAAGCAGCTTCCATGTTAAATTTATCTGATCTATGCTTAGAGACTTGAGTTAAATGTATCTTCCTTTGACTTTGAATTCCAGTTCCAGATTGAACTTTCACAGTATCAACTTTCATAACATCAGAAGTTTCTTTTTCTTCTTTATCACCATCATCATCAAAATTGGTATTTGTCCTCAAAACTGATTCAGGTGGACATTCTGTCTTTGATACTATCTCCCCCTTTTTGGCATCTAGACTCTGTATGAGAGAGAAAATAGCATCCAACTTGGAATTTGTAGCAATCTGACTAGCTTCCAAAGCTAACAGTTTGTCAGACATTTGATCTTGTTTTGCTTCCAAGATACACATTCTCTTTAGCAAACCACTTTGTTTATTTGTACCTGTGATAGTCACAGAAAGATCAGCAAGCTCTTTTCTGATTTTAACAATATCGTCCTTGAATGCAGAGAAAGAAGAATGCAGTCCTTTGACTAAAACTGTAGTGGATTTGATAGATGCTTTTATATTAGTATTTAAAACTAATTGAATAACATGATCAGCTAAAGTTTGAGCAGATTCCATAGATATCTTTTCACTTGGTAATCTCCAGGAATGATTCCATTCATAAGCCCTATGAGGTTGTAGAATTACAGCATGACCAGATGTTATTCCCAGTGAACTAACAATGAGATTTACAGAAGGGGGGTTGAATGTAAATCTCAAAACTTTTTCAAGTTTTGAGCAGTTTCTAGGCTTATGTGTTTTGATGAACAAGTGTGTGAATTGCTTCCAGCTAATGCAGACAGATATATATTCAAACACAAATGTAAAGAACACAACAGACTTAAAAACTTTTCTGGTGGATTTGTTGGTCCACCAGAGATGTGTTATTTCAGAAAATCTGTGATTCAAAGAATTAAATCACAGCTGCGTCCTAGTACAAACTAGATGATTTTCTCTCTGGATTTTTCTAAACAGCTCTGCAAAATTTACACTCTAATTACTAGCTGCTACTTGGTTTATATATCACCAAGTTTTCAAGTGAAGACAAGACTGTAAAATACAATTAAAAGATTCTTCACATGTTTCTTCTTCATTTCTCTATCCAATGAAATTTAGGTTTAGCTATGAATCTTTGAATACTTCCTTGTTTGCACCAGAATAGAAATGCTGCATTTTCTTGATTCCTCCTAGAGGCTGCCACATTCCAGTTTGTCTCTGTCAACCCATGTGCCTCTGTCAGCTTATGAATTGTCAATATCAACTGCTATTTTAACTAAGCATCCGTTGAAGCTTTCATCCGTTGATGCTTTATCCATTGAAGCTTTATCCGTTGATGCATTAGCAGTTAAAGTTTTATCCGTTGAAGCACTCATCCGTTGATGGATGTTATCCGTTGAAGCTTTAGAGACATCCGTTGAAGCTTTGTTTCTCATCCGTTGAAGGCCTTTAAATATCAGTTGATACTACTTCACTTATACAAAATTACAAGGCATGAAATATTTACAATTAGCCTCCTATTTGCATATCCACTAGTAGTCAACATGACTGATAATTTCCCACAACATCTAAGAATTACAACTTAAGTACAGAGAATGAAATGTGCTACAATACTAAACTTATTTCTAAGAAAAGCTACTCCTTCAACGGATAGCCAAAATGGTCTTATCCGTTGAGGCTACAAACACTAGATTTCTACTTAAGTGTTTTGTTTAACTTATCATCAAACTAGTACACATATTCCTAACAATCTCCCCCTATTTATGTCTACTAGAACTGTAGGCATAAATTTGGGTTTAACTTGATGATAACAAAACACTTAATAAACATATGAACTGAAATAAAGTAGAAATTCAAAAATGCTGCAAAGGTGTGTATACTGAGATAGAATTGAAAAATTACATTGTTTCCAAGGGTGCTCCTTTAGCCTGAGCAGATTAATTTCTTTTCCTTTGATCCCTTGTTTTCTTCCCTAGCCTCCTGTCATTCTCCTCTATTTGGAGTTGGAGTTGTCTGTAGAACTCAGCTTCATCTTCTTCATTGATGTCCAACTTAGATTGCATATCCTTGAGAGTTTCATTACTGGCAATCTTGAGCTGATCTTCAAGTCTGAAAAATCTTCTGACTCCTTTATTGTCTCTGAACTCCATCAACCAATGAGGTGATTTATGAACTGTAATTCCTCTCTCTGGTATGAGTAATGTTCTAGGCAAGGCATTGGGCTCCCACCAAGTTTTCCTAATGCTGGCAATCTTGTTGAGAATCTCAGTTTTGGCAGTCCTGGTAAAACCAGAATCCCTTTTTATGGCTGAGTAGACTCTAACCAAGGTAGAATAGCCTTCATTCAGAATTCTGTGAAGAGGCCAAGTCCTTTCCCCACTTCATTTATATTTGAACACTAGTCTTTCTGGAAGCTGTCTGTAGGCATCTATTCCCCTTACTTCCTCCAGCTCATCCAGATAGAGTTCAATGTCTGAAAATTCATTTATGTCACAAATGTGAACATAATCATCCTTTGAGGCTTGTGGCTTAGGCTTAGGCTTCTGAGTGAATTTGATTGAGGTTAGAGGAGGTGTTGATTTGATTTTCCTTTTCTGTTTCTTTGATGGTGGAGAGGTGGTTAAGAAGGTGGGCAATTTGATCGTGTCCCAATCAATTGGTTCCTCCTTAGGAGTGATTGTTTCACCATGGATGTTTATGAAGGGGTCAGGCACAATGGGTTCAGGAATAGAAGGTAGTGATTTGGATTTTGATTGGGTTTTTTTAGTTTCATCTACCATCTTCCTTTTTGCATTGGCCTTCTTTCTGTTCCCTTTCTGCCATTCCTTTCTTTCCTTACTTCTTTCTTCCACATCATCACTAATCATGTCCCTCATACCTACATCTTCACTCTTGTCTTCAATTTCTTTCTTTTCTTCAGCTTGACTTGACTTTAGCTGTTTTTCAAGCTTTGCTTGTGCTCTTTTGTCAGCCTTTAGCTTTTTAGCTTCTTCCTTTAACCTTCTGGCTTCTTCCCTCTTGGCTATTGAGAATTTGGGATGTCCTTGTATCACACAAATACTCTTTCCCTCTCTAAATATAATAGCCATGTTCATCCTTTCAACCACATCCTTGGTCTCCTTGTGCTTCATGATATTACCACCCAAAACCTTGTCTTTATCAGGCTTTGGAAGAGGAAAGTCCACTTCTTTCAACTGAGCAAGGCTTAAAGGGTTCTTTGTAGATTCCTTATTGGATCTGTTGTTGGGCTTGAGAACTATAGGTTTCAGATACTTGGAAGAAGTCTCTCCAACCTTATTCCTCCATACTGGCTTGAGCTCCATAATGATTGGCTCCACCTTTGTGCTATGCTTCACAGATTGTGATTTAGAAGTTGTAAAACCAAAGATTTGTTGCATCCTTTCATCAATTTTCTTCCTTTGCTCTTTGACTTTCATCTCAGCTGTTGCTATCTGGATTAGATCAATTCCATCAAGCTTTCCTTTAATTTGAAGAGTTGGAGACGTGGTGATGGCAGGAACTATCACTTTAGATATTTGAACTGTTGTTGATGGCTCTCCTTCCCCTTCCCTTTTATTCTCCCCCTTTTTGTTATCATCAAGGATAGGGGTGAAGCCTTGTGCTTTTGCCAGCTGCAATAGTAGATTTGTCTGAGATTGTTGATTTTGAAGAATGGTGACCACAGAGTCTTCAATGACTTGAACTCTTGTTTCCAACTTGGCCAGCCTCTTGTCAGCATCAGATTCTCTCCTCAATCTCAGCAACAAATCTTGCATTGTACCATAGTGCATAACTGAATCCAACTTCTCAGAATTGTAGGATTTCAGATCAGCAATATCCTTTTTGAGTTCATCCACACATAAATTCTGTATGATATGCTGCAACTGTAAGAGATGCAGAGAGTCTAGATGAGCTTGAAGAATAGCCTTTCTACTAGCATTTGTAGTCTCCTGAAGGGCCTTTTGAATAGCCATTACTTGCTTGACCAAAGCTACACCAAATTGTCCTGGTGTAGATTTCTTTGTCCATGCCCATTCAGGTAAATCTGGAACAGAACTTGGGCCTGCATCTTTCCCTAAGTTCATGCTCCCATCCAAAGAATTAGAGTCATCATCATTAGAATTTACTTCAAATTCTTCAGATGGCTCACCAGCTTGAGAAGGCATCCTATTAACAGCAGCTTTATCTCTTTGAAGAGATTCTGAAGTGTGCACTATGTTCAAAGTCTGCTCTGCCTCCACATTGCCCTGAGCAGCCAACATTTGATAGGCTGAAACTGGATGAGTAAAAGTGTCAGCATCCAAGGAAATGTTATCAATTTCAGCTTTGTAATGTTGCTGAAATTGTCTTTCCTTTTCAGCATCATCCACAATCATTGACTCACTAGCAATGGCTGGATCCACCCTTATAGCTTCTGTACATGCTTTTCTCTCATTTTCTCTATATTCTTGCATCAGGGGCTCCCCCTGGCTCACTCCCCTCACTTACTTTTTCCATGCTGGAAGAAATAACATGCATATTTTGACTCTCAACCTCTCCTTTTGCCTGGGAGCAACCCAGTCTCTCATTCAAATTATCACTCCCTTCCCTCAATCCTAGAAGTGATTGTACAGTAACCATGTCTTCTACACTTGGAATTGATTCAGTTATATGTGTAGAGACTATCAATGGATAGGGAGTATCCGTTGAAGTGGAAACTGATGATATCAACGGATAACTGATGTTAAGCTTATCCGTCGAAGAACAACCACTTGTCAACGGATGAGAGATATCCGTTGAAGAAGGAAAAGATGTAGATATTGAAAGTGACATAATTGTTGAATCTGTGTGAATTGATTTTAAGTGAGGTGACACAGATTCTTCAACTAAGTCTGAAAGAATTGGTTGATGATCCAATAAATCATCTAACAGATGATGATCACCAGGATTTGATTGGGGCTCCTCCCTGAGTTTTAAAGAGGGAGAATCAGGAATTGATGTGAATATCATATCCACATCCAGAGATGGTGATGGAGAATTTGGTGATTGTTGTGTGTCTATTATGAGAGAATGGGGCTGTGACTCCACATTTGCTGGAGCCACATCAAAGTGAATTTGAGAAGGCAAAGATACAGGTGGATGTATTTGTGCAGTGTGTGCCCCCTGTGTGGAAACTAGGGTTTTAGCCTTCTTTCTTCTTGAAAAAGCTTTGACGGGTGAATGTGTGGCTTCAGTGTCCCTCCCTCTTTTGTTTTGTGTCCCCGGTTGGGGACTATTTTCAATAGTTGTATCCTTTTGGGAGGATGCAACTAGGGATGTGTTTGACTCCTTTTGAACCACCACAGTCTTTTGAGAAACTGTGGCTTGGATGGCTAGGGTACCACTCACCTCTCCCACCTTATCCTGGGGGTTTCTTGATGTTCACTCCTCCCCTCACCACTCACACCCTGTTCACTCCCTTCAGGGTTTACGGTAGTTGTTACAACTGTTGTCTTTTGAGAGACAACAGAGGTGGTTTTCTTTGACTTGTGTTTTGGAATTTTAGTTTTGGTGGCTTTGGTAGGAATCTGTTGGGACAAAGACACAGATTTCATTGCCACACTAGAAGGAAAAGAAACAATGGGGGTGGAAGATGTAGGAGTTGCAGAAGTATTTACCTCACTTACCTGAGGTGCATTCATTATTGGTAAATATACCAATTGCACCTGGCTGTTGAGGTTAATTCTCAAAAGGTCTGCAAGGACCCTTTTCTCTTGTGCCCAGCATTTGAGTTTATTGCTCTCATTAGTTATGACCAAACCTTCAGCAACATGGTTAGCCAATAACATAAAGAATCTAGCATAGTAGATGTTATGAGGTCTATTGGCTTTGTTACCTAACTTGGAACCTAATTCTAGCATGACATAGTTGCTAAAATTAAAGTACCTATCAGAAACTAACATGTAGAGCATATTAACAAGAGATGAAGTTATGGCATCAAAATTGCTAATCTTCCCAGAGAAAAACTTGATAAAGGCATCTCCAAGAAAACTCCATTCTTTCCTAAGGCCCTTTCTTCTGATGTTCCCTAAACTGGCATAATCAAAAGAATAGCCTATGGAATCTAACATAGTAGATACATCATTATCAGTGTGTGGTGTCATGGCATTATTCTCAGGTAACTTAAAGCATGATTGTATATCATCACAGTTAATACAGTAATCCTTACCTTTTAGGGAGAAAGCAATGGTCATATCTGTGGAGTTGAACTCTGCAGTTGTCCAAATCTCCTCAATTACCTCACAATAGATAGTTGGGGCTTCCAACATTATATAGCTTAGTTTGCAGTTCTTGATGAAGTCCATCATCTTGTGATAATCCGAATGGGCTTCATTCTTTTCCACCAAGGCTACGAAATTGTTCTTTTCATAAACAAAGCCAGACTGAGACATAATCTTGACTACTGGTGCCATTGTTGTGAGTAGAGGTTGCAGAGAAAAGATTGAGAGTTTTGGGAGAGAAAGAGAGTAAAAATTGCAAGAAAGCGTAAAGTGAAAATAAGAATTCAATGGGCTTTTATACTTTCTTGAATTAAAACGTAAATAAAATGATTAAATGATACTTTTAAATAAATTACAACCGTTTGAGAATAAAGAAAACTGTAGAAATTCTGAAACTGCCTTTAATACAAATACATACAACAGTGTATGTATGTATCAATGGTTAAGTAAACAAATCAACGGCTGTGACTCACTTAAAGTAACTGATGTGACACTTCGACGGATGAGGTAAATAGTTATCCGTTGAAGATTAACACCGTTTTTATCCGTTGAAGGATAAAATTACCAGAAATGTATTTGTCTTTCAACGGATAATAAACATTCGTTGATAGAACAATTTTGGCTTTCAACGGATAAGGAATATCCATTGATAGAATAATCTTTACTTAAAGCCAACTTTATTCTTGACACAAATTCATTTCAGGCTTCAAAGCAGATTATAACGAGGACATGAATTTATGAATAATTAAGCATACCTAGCTCACTTACTAATCTTGTGAATGTTGATTCATCAAGTGGCTTGGTAAATATGTCTGCAATCTGCTTTTCACTTGGAACAAAATGAAGTTCCACTGTACCTTTCATCACATGTTCCCTTATGAAGTGGTACTTGATGTCAATGTGCTTGGTTCTTGAGTGCTGCACTGGATTTTCAGTAATGGCAATGGCACTTGTGTTGTCACAGAATATAGGAATTTTGTCAACAATTAGTCCATAGTCAAATAGTTGATTTCTCATCCACAGTATCTGTGCACATCAACTACCAGCAGCAATGTACTCAGCTTCAGCTGTTGATGTTGAAACAGAATTTTGCTTCTTGCTGAACCATGCCACAAGTTTATTCCCTAGAAATTGACAGGTTCCAGTTGTGCTTTTCCTGTTTATTTTGCAACATGCATAATCTGCATATGAGTAGCCAATTAGATCAAAACCAGACTCTCTAGGGTACCAAATTCCTAGATTTAGAGTCACTTTGAGATATCTGAAAATCCTGTTAATAGCCACTAAGTGAGATTCTTTAGGGTCAGCTTGAAATCTAGCACAGAGACATGTAGAAAACATTATATCAGGTCTACTAGCAGTTAAATATAAAAGTGAATCAACCATGCCTCTATAACTTGAGATGTCTACAGACTTTTCAGCCTTGTTTAATTCAAGCTTGGTGGCAGTGGCCATGTGAGTTTTTGCAGATGAACAATCCATTAAGTCAAACTTCTTTAAAAGATCATAAATATATTTAGTTTGACTAATGAAAATTCCACCACTAACTTGTAAACCAAGAAAATAAGTTAGCTCTCCCATCATGCTCATTTCATATTTACTTTGCATTAACTTAGCAAACTTTTTACAAAGCTTATCATCTGTAAAACCAAATATAATATCATCTACATAAATTTGAACAAGTATTGTAGAGCCATTAACATTTCTAAAGAAAAAAGTTTTATCAACAGTACCTCTTGTGAAGTGATTATCTAGAAGAAATTTTGACAAAGTCTCATACCAGGCTCTAGGTGCTTGCTTTAGTCCATAGAGTGCTTTCAACTGATAATACACATAGTCTGGAAAATTTGGATCTTCAAATCCTAGAGGTTGGCTTACATAAACTTCTTCCTCCAATTCCCCATTCAGAAATGCACTCTTGACATCCATTTGATAGACCTTGAAATTGGCATGGACTGCATAGGCTAGAAATATTCTGATGGCTTCAAGTCTGGCAACTGGAGCAAATTTCTCATCAAAATCTATTCCCTCTTATTGAGAATAGTCTTTAGCAACCAATCTGGCTTTATTCCTTATGACAATGCCATTTTCATCCATCTTGTTTCTGAATACCCATTTTGTGTCAATAGAACTCTTATTCTTTGGCTTGGGTACCAGCTTCCATACTTTGTTCCTTTCAAATTGGTTTAGCTCCTCTTGCATCGCTAAAATCCAATCTGGATCCAATAGAGCTTCTTCCACTCTCTTAGGTTCCTCCTGTGATAGAAAGCTACTATACAGACATTCATCTTGAGTAGCCCTTCTAGTTTGCACTTTAGATGTAGCATCACCAATGATTAGTTCAAAAGGGTGATTCTTGGTCCATTTCCTTTGAGGTGGTAGATTAGCTCTTGATGAGGTTGCCTCAGTATTATCATGATGTGAGATAGAATGTTGATTGGTTGAAACTCCCCCTGAGTTGCTGATCCTTTGAAAGGAATTGGGAGTTCTATCAACTGATGAAGTGAAATGATTATCCGTTGACAGAATGTGATCAACGGATGCTTCATTATGAACTTCAACGGATGATGCACTTTGTCTTTCAACGGATGCTGCATTGCTTCTATCAACGGAAGCTGAATTATGACTTTCAACGGATGCAGCATTTTGTGCATTATTCAAAGGCAGATTTGGAATTCTTTTCGAGGTGCCTTCTCCATCATTCTCATCTTCACTATCATCACAATATATCTCAATGTTGTCAAATATGAGTCCTTCATGATGTCCCTCATCTGTTAGTCCATCAATCTTTTTATCATCAAACACAACATGCACAGATTCCATGACAATGTTGTTTCTTAGATTGTAGACTCTATATGATTTACCAGCAGAATAACCAACAAATATTCCTTCATCAGCCTTTGCATCAAACTTCCCTTTGTGATCAGGCTGATTCCTTAGTATGTAACATTTGTAACCAAAGACATGCAGAAAGTTTAAAGTTGGTTTTCTTCTTTTGAACAATTGATAGGGAGTCATGCCTTTTGCCTGATTAATTAGAGAAATATTCTGAGTGTAATATGTACAGTTAACAGCCTCAGCCCAAAAGTATGTTGGGAGTTTTGACTATTCAAGCATTGTTCTTGCAGCTTCAATTAGTGATCTGTTCTTCCTTTCCAATACACCATTTTGTTGTGGAGTCCTTGGAGCTGAGAACTCATGCATGATCCCATTTTCTTCACAGAACAACTTCATGGTTATATTCTTGAACTCAGTTCCATTGTCACTCCTGATATTCCTTACTTTGAAATCTGGATGATTGTTGACTTGCTTGATATAATTGATAATGATTTCACTAGCTTCATCCTTTGATCCAAGGAAATAAACCCATGAAAACTTTGAGAAATCATCTACAATCACTAGGCAATATCTTTTCCTTGAAATTGACAATACATTGACTGGTCCAAAAAGATCCATATGTAGCAGTTGTAATGGTTCATCAATTGCAGATTCAAGCTTCTTACTGAATGATGCTTTCCTTTGCTTTCCTTTCTGACAAGCATCACACAGTCCATCCCTTGTGAATTCCACTAGAGGAATTCCTCTAACCAAGTCCTTTTTGACTAGATCATTCATTGTCTTGAAATTCAATTGGGATAGCTTCTTGTGCCATAGCCAACTTTCATCTGGACTTGCTTTGCTGAGAAGACAAGAAATTGATTCTGAATCTGTAGAGTTGAAGTCAGCTAAGTAGACATTCCCTTTTCTAACTCCAGTTAGAACCACTTTGTTGTCTTTCTTACTTGTGACAACACAGGCTTCAGAATTGAAGGAAATAGTATTCCCTCTGTCACATAGTTGACTGATGCTCAATAGATTGTGTTTGAGACCATTAACTAATGCAACTTCATCAATGATGACATTTTTTTTTGAAATCAAGCCATATCCCATAGTGAACCCTTTGATGTCATCTCCAAAGGTTATGCTAGGGCCAGCTCTCTCCTTGAACTCTATGAGCAGGGTGAAATCTCCTGTCATGTGTCTTGAACAGCCACTGTCCAAGTACCATAGATTCCTTCTTTTTCCCTGCACACAACAAAATCAATCAAGTTGATTTTGGTACCCAAGTTTCCTTGGGTCCAGCCTTGTTAGTCTTTTTCCTAGACTTCATTCCTCCTGCATCTTTTGACTTAGGTAACTTTGGGTCAACCTTGGTCTCAGATGTAGTTGGTTGAAGTGTAGGGTTAGTCACAGAATCATTTAGCACATTTGGTTGAATTTGATAAGGCATGGATTGTGCAAACATATTATTCCACATAGGCATGTTGTATGGCATCTGAGGCATACTGAATGCAGTAAAATAAGGATTATTAACATATGGCATGTTTGCAAAATGTGCATGAGGATTCTGATGAGACATAACAGGCATAGCATGTAGAGGTGACATAGACATGTTAGGCATGGAGGGAGTTAAAGGCATGGGAGCATTCTTAACAGATTTGCAGTTATCAGATAGATGATTAACACTTTTACAATGCACACAGCTTTTTCTAGGAGCATACTTATCAGGTGTGTAGTTGTTGTATTTGTTAATCCCTACCTTCCCATTTCTATTAGATTTTCTTTTAGTTTCCTTTTTTATCCTCAACCAATTTAAGCCTATTTTTCAGCTGATCCAAAGTCATGTGTCCTATATTCACCTTACTGGCATCTTTGGATGTGCTAGCTCCTTCTTTGACAAAGTTCTTGAAAGTTGATCCAACCTTCTTATTGAGATTATTCTTTTTAGAATCACTTGCCTGTTTTAATTGATGAGCTTTCAACAGATGCTCTTTTTCTTCCTTGAACGGATAACTTTCATCATCCGTTGATTCCACATCCGTTGACAATCCATCAATTAATTCTAACTCCTTTTTGTTTTTCTTCCAGGCATTCTCACAGAATGATTCGATTCCCTAAACCTTAACAATCTGAGCACTAACATCCCTAGATGTTTTCCAGGCCTTGATTACCTCTTGCTCACTTTCTAACTGTTTAGAAAGAATTTTTACTTTCTTAACAGCTTCTTCTAGTTCACTTTCAACAGTCAAGCATTTAATTTTAATCTTTTCAAGCTCAATTACCTGATTCTCTAACACGGCATTCCTATCACTTAAAAACAAATTATTCTCTTTGATTCTTGTGTTTTCTTTAGCTCGTGATTTAAGGGAAACACGCAAATGATATAATTCATTGGACATATCATTTATGGCTTCATTGCATTCAATCTTAGAAAGCTGAGAGAGATCAATAGTAATTACCTGGTTGCTTGATGAACTAGTTTCATTTTCATCAGAATTAGCCATCAGGGCTAGGTTGACATATTCCATATCATCATCTTCATTGACTCCATCTGCTGCCCAATCATCTTGAGTCAGAAAAGCTCTTTCCTTTTGTTTGAGCAAATCAAAATACTTCTTTTTGTAATCAACTTGCTCAAATTTCTTCTTATCAGAGGTTGGCTTCCTGCACTCATTGGCAAAGTGTCCATAATGCCACAGTTATAACATTTGAACTTAGATTTGTCCACCATGTTTTTGTTTGACTTAGTGAATTTTGTATTTTTCCTGAATTTCATCTTTGAAAACCTCCTGGACAGAAAAGCCAGATGTTCATCAACATCATCAAAGTCATCTTGACTGGAATTATCTTCATCCTCAGCTACTAGCTCCTTTCCCTTGCTTGATTCTGATTTGCTTGTGCCAATTTTGAGACTTGGCATTGTCATTTCCTCATTCCTATCTTCAATCTTCTCATTGTCAGCTACAAGTGCAACTGATCCTCCTTTTCTCTTTCCCTTTTCCAACAGCTCATCTTGCTCCATCTCAAGTTCATATGTCTTCAAAATTCCATATAATCTTTCAAGTGTGAAGTCCTTATAATCTTGAGAATTTCTTAGAGAAACAGTCATAGGCTTCCATTCCTTTGGTAGAGACCTCAGAAATTTTAAATTGGAGTCCTTGACTTGGTACTCTCTGCCATACAGCTTCAATCCATTCAACAGTTTTTGAAATCTGTTGAAGGTATCATTCAATGATTTTCCTTCTTCAAAATGAAAATATTCATACTGTTGAATGAGAAGCTACATTTTGATTTCTCTAACTTGCTCAGTACCTTCACAGATAAGTTGCACAGTATCCCAAATTTCCTTAGCAGTTTGGCTGTTAATGACATTGTCAAACATATCTTGATATAGGCCATTAAATAGAATGTTCATGGCTTTCTTGTCCGTGTGAACCTCTTCAATATCTTCAACAATCCATTCTACTTTTGGCTTGGGAATAAACTGTCCAACAGCAACTGTTGCAGTAGTAGCTGTGGCCACCTTGTGAGGGATGTGAGGACCATTTTCAATGCAGTTGATGTAGCTTTCATCTTGAGAGAGAAGATGTAAATGCATCTTCACTTTCTAGTGATGATAGTTATCTCTTTCCAGGATTGGAATCTTTACACCAATATCCTTCTTACTCATGATGTTAGCAGAATAGATCTTTAAACTCTTTGTATGTTAAGAGCTTGCTCTGATACCAATTGTTATTCCCAGTGAACTAACAATGAGATTTACAGAAGGGGGGTTGAATGTAAATCTCAAAACTTTTTCAAGTTTTGAGCAGTTTCTAGGCTTATGTGTTTTGATGAACAATTGTGTGAATTGCTTCCAGCTAATGCAGACAGATATATATTCAAACACAAATGTAAAGAATACAACAGACTTAAAAACTTTTCTGGTGGATTTGTTGGTCCACCAGAGATGTGTTATTTCAGAAAATATGTGATTCAAAGAATTAAATCACAGCTGCGTCCTAGTACAAACTAGATGATTTTCTCTCTGGATTTTTCTAAAAAGCTCTGGAAAATTCAAATTCTAATTACTAGCTGCTACTTGGTTTATATATCACCAAGTTTACAAGTGAAGACAAAACTATAAAATACAATTAAAAGATTCTTCACATGTTTCTTCATTTCTCTATCCAATACAATTTAGGTTTAGCTATGAATCTTTGAATACTTCCTTGTTTGCACCAGAATAGAAATGCTGCATTTTCTTGATTCCTCCTAGAGGGTGCCACATTCCAGTTTATCTCTGTCAACCCATGTGCCTCTATCAGCTTATGAATTGTCACTATCAACTGCTATTTGAACTAGGCATCCGTTGAAGCTTTCATCCGTTGATGCTTTATCCGTTGAAGCTTTATCCGTTGATGCATTAGCAGTTGAAGCTTTATCCGTTGAAGCACTCATCTGTTGATGGATGTTATCCGTTGAAGCTTTAGAGACATCCGTTGAAGCTTTGTTTCTCATCCGTTGAAGGCCTTTAAATATCAGTTGATACTACTTCACTTATACAAAATTACAAGGCATGAAATATTTACAATTAGCCCTCCTATTTGCATATCCACTAGTAGTCAACATGACTGATAATTTCCCACAATATCTAAGAATTACAACTTAAGTACAAAGAATGAAATGTGCTACAATACTAAACTTATTTCTAAGAAAAGCTACTCCTTCAACGGATAGCCAAAATGGTCTTATCCGTTGAGGCTACAAACACTAGATTTCTACTTAAGTTTTTTGTTTAACTTATCATCAAACTAATACACATATTCCTAACACCAGATGATGAACCAAAAGTAGAAAATTTTGATGCTTCAATACTAGCTTTCAAAATAGCATCATTAGGAATATCATCATCAGAGTCATCAGAATCATCCTAATCACCAGAATATCTCGATGGAATATCAGAATTATCAGAATCAAGAACTATGTCTTTGAGCTTTAAATCAAGATTTGACTTAGAAGGCTTAGTTACCTGTATAGATCCTGTAAGAAAAGAACCATGAGTACCTAAATCTCTCTTTTCTTTGAAAGTGATCTCATCACTTCTCACTTCACTCATCTCATGACTTTTAAGAGTCAGAGCTTCCTCACAAGGATTAACTAAATCTTGTCTCTCATCTTCCTCTCCTTTTTCCAGGTAAGGATCCTGCCTCTATGTAATTCTGTTTTTCACTAAATCTTTTCTCTCAGTCTTACATGAAAAGCTTAGAAAAGTTTGTCCTACAGAAATAAGAGGTGATTGAGAAGTATATGTGATCATATGACTAGAGGTATTCCTTTGTAAAGGGCTAATCATAGTCATATCAACAGATAAAGTAATGTTTAGAGAATTTATACTTTGTGGAGTATCAACCATTGGTGTAACCTTGAGTGGTTGTACCAAGATTGCTTCAAACTTGTCTTGAGAAGTGATCAGTATAACTGTTGAATCGGGAACAACTTCAGCAGGAATTGACCTTGTGTCAGGAATGTGCTGCTTTTTAGAAATTGATTCGTTAGCAGAATTTGATACTATGTCTGCAACAGTAATTTGAATTGTTGATTCTTGTGTGACTTGAGGTGTAGAAGCTTCTTCAACCCTTTGAACTGAAGGTTCTTGTGTGCTTCCCTCAAAGATAGGATCATGGATAACAACATCTAATTCAGCAATATGCTTTTGATGAGCTTTCCTATCTTGTACTGTCTTCATCATATCATCAACCACAGAACTATGACTTTCTTGAGCAATGTCAGGAATCGTCAAATTTGAGAATATGCTTGCACTTACACTTTAAGCAGGTGGTTCTTATGTAGCTAGGGATTTAACAGCCGCATCTTCATTTTGAGAAGATGGTTCTTATGTACTGTACCCCTTCTGTGGTGATTGAAGTGTGATCTTCTTGGATTAAGAAATAGATGAAGTATTTACTTTCCTATTGATAGACTTCTGTAGATCAACTTTCTTAGAAATTTTAACTTCTTTGGCTGTTTTTGTTGCATAAATTGTCTAATCAGGAATTATCATAAACTTGTCAGGAATTGCTTGAGACCTGTCAGGATTTGATAAAGATTTGTCAGGATTTGTAGATTCCTGATCTAGAGCAATATCAGCCAATACTTGAAGACAATCTGGTTTCTTGAGAAACTTGTCTGCTAACTTCATTAATCTTCTTTTCTTAGGTTTAACAGCTACAACAAAATTTTGATCTTCTCCTGTAATAACACCAGTAGCCTCCACTGGTCTAGAAGGCTTTTTAAAAACAATTGGACTATCACTGTCACTTTCAGAGTGTGATGATTCATCAACTAGTTCAGTACTAGTTCTACCTTTCCTTTTTTTCTTTCTGCAAGCTTCTTCTTGTATGTTACTGATGAAACACTTTATGCATTTTTACAATAGCAGACGTTTTGTCAGGATTTGGTCCATCGAGATTTACTCCATCAGGATTTGTCTTGACACTTTTAACTCTATAAGATGTATGCACATTCAATTTATTAGTTCTATTTAAAAAACAATTTTCTTAAATTTTTCCAAAGGATCATAATTGTTGTGATACAGACTATTATAATCCTTACAAGTGTAAATAGAATGCCAACTGCTGATAAGTGGAATTTATATCCACTTGGAATGCTTCATTACAAGCTTAAATTGGTATTTTGGACTCAAGTTGTTGGTATTTTGATGTGTTTTTGTGTATTGCATTTCTGGTATCAATTATATGAAGAAATGAGCTTTTAAAGGAAATATGATAAAAATTGATCAGATTTGGAAGCCAAGACCATTTTCAAGTTGTAGAGAATCTTGTTAGCTTCGCGTGGGCAGTTGAATCGCCTAATTCTGACGAGTAGAACTCAAGTTATGGCCAAAACAAGATTCATCAGAATTTTTTCCAAACAGGCTCCAGGCGCCCACCTGGGATGTGGGGCGGCCGCTTGGGAGCTGGGGTGGCCGCTTGGGAGCTGAGGCGGCCGCCTAAGGCGCGGCTGGTAGCTGATTTCGCTGAAAAAGCCTTTTTTGAGTGGAATTTGACGATTTTAAGGGTCCAGGTCCACTAGGGGCATATATATACTTAAAAAAAGGGTTTTCATCATCCGAGAAGATTAGGATACCAAGGAGAAGACCTGGAACACAAAACTACTCCGAAAAAGAAGATCTTGTTTTTAACTTGTGATTCTTTAAATTAGTTGTAACTTTGGATGCTCGTTTTCGTTCTTGTTGAACCTAGATCTCGTTTATTCATACTTTAATTATTATTCAGTTTATTAAGACCTTGTTTATACCATGCTTTCATTGGAACCCATGATGACGATGAGTTCAATTATGGGCTAATCATTCTCATGGGATTCTAGCGGATTTACTTATGGATTTCAATAATTAATTTATTTCGATATCTTGCTATGTGGTGATTGATTGATATCCTAGTATTGGTTATGCTTATTCGTCTTATGTGCGTAGCTAACATATAAGATAGCATGTTAATCTCTATTGAAGTGACAATGAATATAGAGGTTTAGAACTTGCCATGCTATCATAGGTTCATATATTGTATGCATGATTAGTGGGTAACTCGAACCGTTTTACTTGCCCTATGTAATCACGATAGATAACTTGTGCTTAAACCGTTATGTTGTCAAATTCTATAGACATATAGGGTCTCAATATAATTGGTGCCTATTCAGCTTCTATCTCTTTTGTGGATGTCTGGTAGAATGGTACTCATGCAACGAAAGTTGGCTTTTATCAGTTTCGTGTTATCTGATTAGTGCCATCACCATCACATGCTAAGGTTAAGAACAATAAGGCTATTGAATGAAGTATTTAATGAAGTTAGAATCTCATGTTTGTCATATATATTAATTCAACCATTCTTGTGCTCTTAGTTATAATTGTTAGTTTAATCTCTTAGTTTAATAAAAACCCAATTTGTTATTTGTCTTAGCATTGAGCGATAACCATACATTGTTGCATAGGTGCATAAATTGAACTTAACCTAAACCAGTCTCTGTGGGAACGAATCTAATTTATATCTTATACTACTTGCGAACACGTATACTTGCATGAATATTAGTATGTGTTTTTGCCCTAACAACTGCTACCACAATGAGAACAAGGATTTTATGGTTTGTACAATACTGATCTACCACTAATGTCAGATTCAGGAATTTTAGAGATTTTCTTTTTAGGCTTCATGTAATCAATCGCAATATGATTAGTATTACCACAGTTAAAACAGGCTTTCCTAGGTGCATTAGGAATGTATTTATAGTTGTTTGCCTTGTTTATTCCTTGTGTTCCATTTCTACCTCTCTTAGACCTAGGTTTGGGAGCCTTAGAAGTTATCTCACATATCTTCTTGTTTAAGTGACTCTTAAAGAGAAGTCTTATGTTTTTAACTTTCTTGTCTTTCATATTAGGATCTTCTTTAAATTTAGAAGGGACTCTAGGTTCAGCCTTTCCTTCAACATTGTTCTTAGAGGTAGAACCAAATTTATAGACTGACTCAACCCCTCTTTCATCAGTTCCAACAAACTTAATTGAGTAGTGTTATTAATAGATTTATTGATATTCCTATCGTCAAATTTGTTATAACCTAGACATTCTTTCTAGTTCTTATCACTGATGAAATCATGGACTTTCTTTCCTGAGGTCATCCAAGTCTTAAACACTTCCCTTTCATGTTCTAGAACTTTCTCTAGTCTAGCATACCTGATGTTTATCTGAGTTTCATTATGCTATGCTTTCTTACATCATGTTCATTCATGCATACTAACCCAGCTTCTAAGAACTCATTTCTTTCTTTAAGCCTCTTAGTATTAGCAATCAGATTATCACATTCAATAGTCTTGTATTTAAAAGTAACATGCAAAGAGTACAAAAAAGTTCTCAGTTCAGACACATTATCTATATCAATAGGAAATATAACTGAAGATACCTTATCAGTTCTTAAGGCATTCTCTTCATGAGCTACCATGAGTGCATAGCATTCATCATCATTGTCAGTTTTTGATGAATCCATCCAGTCTCTGTTGGAGTTTGTTATGACCAAAGCATTTCTAGTTATCTTGGGGAACTCACTTGCCATATGTCCCTTTTCATTACAGTTGTAACATATCATACTGGTCTTGTCAAACTTTCTTTCCCTATTGTCTTTACCATCACTTCTTCGGAACCTGTCTTTGCCTTGACCATAGAACCTTCTGTTGAAACCACCTTTCCTCTGTGGTTTTCCAAACCTCATCCTTATGAATCTTTTCACTAGCATTGCAGCCATCTCAACCACTTAAGGATCATTCATATCAATCTCAGAATCCTCGTCAGTATTTGTGTCAGGATCTGATGTATCATCAGTATCTGATTCTTCCACAATGCTCCTTCTTCTTGACCTCTCACTTATCTTTTATTTTCCTTTATGAGTCTCAACATTAAGAGCCACAACCTTCATCTTCTGACCTTTTCTATTCTTCCTTTGTTGGATCTCCAAGTCATGAGTCTTCAGTATCCCATATACTTCATCAAGTGTCAGAGAATCCGGATCATATTGATGCCTAATTATTGAAGCCTGTGTATCCCAATCTTATGGAAGAGCTCTCAGAAATTTGGTGTTTGAGTCTTCCCTTTTATATTCTTTTCCAACCAATGATAGATCATTCAGCAGCGTTAGAAATCTATCATATATGTCAGTAATTGACTCATTAGCTTTGGCATCAAATTGCTCATATTCTTACACAAGAACAGCTCTTCTGTTATTCTTTATTGCCATCGTACCTTGACACTATGTTTCCAAGGAATCCCAGATTTCATTTACAGTCTTGCAGGCTATAACTCTGTTTGACATCACATTGTCCAAACTATTGTGTAGAATATTCTAAACTTTAGCATCTTTAAGCATAACAACTTTTACAACGTCTGACCACTTTGGTTTTTCCTTTATTGCATAGTGTTCAGGAGTATTTGCAGAAATAACCATAGTTTCCATAGGATATAGAGGTCCTGTATTGATGATATAAACATATGCATCATCAATAGCTTCAAGGAACATTAACATCTTTAATCAGATTTCTTCAGGATGAGAATCTTCATGCTTTCATACTTACTTCCAAACATCTTTACCTTTGTGAATTAATAGTTAATTTGACCGCTCTGATACCACTTGTTTCCCAGTGAAGTAATTGTTTAAGGGGGGTTGGATACATTTACTAAACAAATCGATGTTTATGAAAGTAAAGTAAGAACATATGAATCAAATAACAGTTTGTATTGATCTTTGAAAAACAGTTACAAAACTGTCTTGAGAACAATATTCTTAAGAGATGCTATGTTACACGAATACTCGAGTTGTGATCTATCACTTAAATTGTGATAACCTATTCTGTGTTTATATACTACACAACTATAAAATAGTCCTCTATCAATTACAAGATATGTTACAATATAACTCTAATACTTTACATATCTAAATCAACTACGATCCTATAAATCAGCACCTTCTGATTTATCTCGCAGTCATGACTTATCATCCAAGTCATTTTTCAATGGATAGCTTTGATCAACGGATAAGTGTTTTAGCTTCAACGGATAATCATTTATATATATCAACGGTTGATATCAAAGCTTTCAACGGATAATCATATTACAACAGTTGATCATATCATGATTGTGAGATAATCCTGATCTTCGACTTTGCCAATTCTCAATAGAACATGCAAATATAATGAAGCTAAGACTGAAGATCCATATTCCTTCTATGATAAGTTTGATTGCATTCCTTGCAACATGAAAGTAATGACAAGTTGCCACAAGCTGAGAATAGACCTCAAAGAGATCAATATTGGATCTACAGCTAAAAATGAACATGCAAATCAAGCAATGAACACCATTCTTTCTAATTCAACTCATTTTAATTCTGCACATTCTATTAACAAGAAGAAAGTACCCAACACTGCTTGGGTAGCTAAAAACACTTAATTCTCATTGTGTGCACCGAAAAATGAAAAAAGTCATTTGGATCATAGACAGTGGATGCTCAAGACATATGACAGGTGATATGGCCCTACTATCACAATTTGAGGAGATGACTGGCCCATTAGTGACTTTTGGAGACAACAACAAAGGTTTCACAATGGGATATGGCAAATATATTTCTGGAAATATTGTCATTGAAGATGTAGCATTAGTTGATGGTTTGGAAGTAAATCTCCTAAGTGTCAGTCAATTCACTGATAGAGGATTCAATGTTAAATTTGACAATGGAGAATGCTTAATCATCAGCAAAAAGACTAATGAAGTTGCTCTGAAAGGAGTAAGAAAAGGAAACTTACTTCTTGCATACTTGGACTCGGTAAATGACGATGGAATTTGTTGCTTCTACACCAAGGCATCTGAAGAACAAAGCAAGTTGTGGCATAAAAAGCTCTCTCACTTGAATTACAAGGCAATCAATACTCTAGTCAAAAAGGAGTTAGTGAGAGATATGCCAAATCTGGAGTTTGCTCAGAATGAGGTCTGTGAGGCTTGTCAAAAAGGTAAAATGAAGAAATCAAGTCACAAGTGTAAAACTGTGAATTCTATAAGTGCACCTTTGCAACTTATTCACATGGACTTATTTGGACCAATTAATGTCTTGTCAATTTTAAGAAAGAAATATGCACTTGTTATGGTGGATGACTACTCAAGATACACATGAGTAAAATTTATGCATTCTAAAGATGAAACTCCACAAATCATAGTTGAACACATTAAGAAGATTGAGAAACAGGCTTAAGATCATAATTTGTGAAAAGGTTAAGGAGTGACTATTAGGAATATGTCATACGCTTAGTGATAAGTTCACCAAAACACCTTAGTAGATTTAATTCAGTATTTTTATAGCTCTCGACGAAAGATCGCTTTAACATCCGTTGAGAGAGAGTAGCTTATGTATTAATAAGTTTTGCAACACATTCCTGCATTCTACAATACCTTAGAGATCTAGAATTTGTAGGATATTCAAAGTCATGTTGACTACTAGATTGATATGCAACATAGGTTGGCCAATTGTATATATTAGATGACTTGTAATTTTGCATTAGTGAAATGGAGTTAACTGCTATGGAAGACTTTCTACGGATGATTCTACAAGGTTTCGACAGATAATCCAAGTCACATTCAACGGATGATCTAATAAAGCTTCGACGGATGATCCAATGAAGATTCAATGGATGTTTTAATTCGAATTGTAGTTAATAGTGACTTGACATTCATATGGCTTGATTAGATGCAAATGGAACGTGGTAGCCTATTTATAGGTTTTAGAGAACAAAGAAGCATTTCCATTTCCATGCTAACTTGAAGATATTCAAAGATGTTGGATGGAGAAATTAAGAAGCATGTGATTAGAAAAAGACACATTTTGTTTTATTAGTTTGTCTTATTCACTTGTAACTTGGTAATATATAAACCAAGAGTAACTAGTAGTATAGTAGGAACTCAAATTAGAGAAACAAAAAAAGCTGTACTTGTGAAGAATTTCTCTGTTCTTGTAATTCTACTTGTAAGCAGCTATGTGCAAACTTTGCATCACAAATTTCTCGATTTTATAAATATCTCTAGTGGAAAAATTCAATCCACCAGAAAGTTTTTAAATACTTGTGTTTAATTACTTTGTGTTTGATTACATTAATATTTTTATTCCGCATTTTGCTTAATCAAATACTGTCATATATATATATTTGAGATAGAGTCAATCTTGAATTAAAAAGAAACCAGAATTACATTCAACCCCCCCCCCCTTCTGTAATTATTTGTTAGATTGTTCGGGAATAACAATTGGTATCAGAGCAAGCTCTTAAAGAACAAAGATTTTAAAGATCACAACAACTAACAAGATGAGCAGAAAAGATGTTGGAGTAAAAATTCCATTTCTGGACAAAGACAACTATCACCACTGGAAGGTGAAAATGCACCTGCATCTCCTCTCTCAAGATGAAGAATATGTGGATTGTATTGAGAAAGTTCCTCATGTCCCTATGAGAGATGCTACAGGAAATGAGCCATATATCCCAAAGCCTAGAGCAGAATGGTCAGATCCAGATATTGAGCAAGTCCATAAGGACAAGAAGGCCATGAACATTTTGTTAAATGGTGTTGATAGTGACATGTTTGACAACATCATCAATTGTAAAACTGCTAAGGATTTCTGGGATACAATTTAAATTATATGTGATAAAAATGAGCGAGTAAGGGAAAACAAAATGCAACTCTTGATTCACTGGTATGAGAACTTTCATTGTGAAGACAATGAAACATTAGCTAACATTTTTAGTTAATTTCAAAAGCTGCTATGTGACGGCCTCAACCCCGGGGTCAGGAGTTGACGTCACCAAACACAATTACTAAAATATAAACAACAAGATTATTATTAAAATATACTAACTTAACCCCAAACCAAGATCCGATCCAGGTTCAAGTATGATACAGGTTCACATTATTACAAACCATTTATTCCACATCTAACACACTCTAACTTTATTCAGAAACTCCTCAGACCTCATGGTCTGATACAAACTACCTCAGAGGAGCCGGGTCCTGAAAGGGCGGGAGCATTTGTATGTCTGACTGGTCTTCTAGGCATCTGCGAGATATACATAATAGTTTGCAAGGGTGAGCGTAATCACTCAGCAGTACCAACATATGAATAACGGAATAAAAACAGTAATATAACAATAATAGGCACAGAGCTGTAATCATGATATCAACACTATATAAAGAAAATCGGAGATAACTGGATCTCAATAACTAGCATGCTTTTATCAAAACAACGTAGTAGTGTGCTGTGCAAATACCAGAGTCCAATTTTAGCATGCTATTCACAATTATAAAACCGTTGTATCAACTACTTATACCCTTACGGGAATCACAAATCCAAATCAGATACATAACGGATATGTGAAGACAGCTGATCAAGCTATCAACACCGGACGGCTCTAACTGCCATCCCATTTACCTGTTCCAGAACTCAGAGACTAGCTAGGTATCTGACCTGCTGGACTAATCGATTATATATTACGCGCAACCGAATTAGCCTCTTACGCCACCTCAATAGGCCTACTCTGGCCCCTATGTATCCCATATCAGATCATTTTATCCAGTTTTCAAAATACTTGTACCAATCTCATTTTCAAAACCATTTATTTAACCAACACACATATAAAATCTTGTTCGCAATTTATTTCATTCGAGATAGGTACCTTTCAAAGTTACTTTTCCCCAAAATAATTTGAAAACAGTGATTTATAACTACAGGGGATACGTAACTTAAAATATTTATGTTCCATTACGAGAATAAATATTTAGCTATTTATATGTACTGAACCATAAAAGAATGGTCAGGGGTACTTGCCTTGCAACACTTTACAAAACCCTAAGTAGCTTTCACGCTGACTTCGGTCCTGGGGAAACTCGATTGGGATCTACAATTCCAGAATAACCTATTCAGTTATACCGACATGCTTGATATCCTCAAATCTTAATAACCCAATCTGATAACCCGACTCGTATAGTTATTATACACACAATCACGTAATTCGAACACAAATAGGGGTAACACGCAAAATATAAATACGTACGTTTATAAATACATTTTTAGAAAATTTTGGCAGCACTCCTTTCTTTATAAGACTTCCCGTCGATTAAAATCGACGTCAACAATTACAACAATCCACAATATCAACTCCACCATTTTATCCAACGTACATCACAAAACCATTCGTAATTAATTATTTAAATCCAAAAGTATTTTTCGTAAATCATTTTATTTATTTATAAAATTTAGGACTCAGAACAACGTCATCACCGTCTACCGTCTGCTCGTAACGAGTCATCGCGGTACGGCGGAAAAATTCTCGGGGTACCCGGTAATTCGGATTCCAACCAAAATTTCGTCGATTAATTGAAATACTTTCCACATGAAATTATGTATTTTATTTCACAAACTTCAACTCAACCAATTTCCTGCAGAAAATAATTAAGTTAAATAAATAAAAATATCAACAGCACACGCGCACAAGCACGCACACAACAAATACATGACCGGGAAACACAGGGCAGCCGGAAAACGGAAATAAAAACAAGGCTACACAGGAAACTCAGGCAACACATCACCACAATCACAAGTACGCACATATATACATGAATATATATATATATACATATACATACAACCAGTAAACCACCAAGCTCACCGGATAAAGGCGGCGGCGGAACCACGGCGGCAATCGGACAATACCGAGAAAAGCCGAGGAAGAAAGTGGAGGTGAGGAAACAAGAGAAACAAGGAGCAAAAGAGAGAACAAAAAGAGATAATCGAGATTGTTCGAGAGGCACAGCCGAGAGAAAAGGGAAATTGATGTTTAAGGGAAGAAATATGGCAGTCACACGTGTCCTGCAAAAACATGATACGTGTTGATTTATTAACACGTATCCCTGAATACCCGGAGACCCGATCTTTTATCCCGACTTTATATTTTTAACGAACAGAGTGTAATTGAAAACATATCGAAATAAATCCCAACTAGTCTCAAAGGGTCAGAAATATCCCAGAGTAATTAAAACATAATTTTTGAAATTTTAAAAATAATTTTTAAAACACAATTTATACCCGCTTTTTAATTATTAAACAAAATAACGCGTGGGTGAAATTAATTCCAAAAATTCCCAAAATAATTTTAAAATTCTCAGAATAATACAAACTTAATAAAATACGAGTTTCATGATTTTTGAAGATTTCCTGAATTAAATATGGATTTTACACATACACACAATCAGAAAATCATTTAAAAATAAATAATTAATAAAATATTGGTTTCTCAATTTTATAAAGTCCTAAAAATAATTATTGAAATTTTAAAATTATAAAACCAATTTTAGAAACCATCCAAATATTTTTGGAATTAAAACTGCAATAAATTCACTTTTACAAGAGAAATAAAATTGTATAACTCACTAATAAATCACACAATTCAATCCCACATATCAACAGATCACAAATAATTAAATATCAACCAATAACTGCTACCAAAATCATTACACGCATTTTATTTAATTATTTAAACCTTTATTACACTTTGGATATAATAAAAATAAAAGAATATACACGAGTCGTTATATCCTTTCCCCTTTAAAAAGATTCTGTCCCCGGAATCTGATTTAGCTAAACAAATGAGGATATTTATCAAGCATGTCTGATTCTAATTCCCAAGTAGAATCTTCTACTCGAGGATTTCTCCACAATATTTTTACTATAGAGATCGACTTATTCCTAAGGACCCGTTCCTTACGGTCTAGGATTTGGATCAGTTGTTCCACATAGGACAAATCTGGCTGAAGCTCAATCGGTTCATATTCTATGACTTGATTCGAACTAGGGATATAGGGCTTCAACATAGATATGTGGAACACATTATGAATGTGTTGCCACTGCGGTGGTAATGCTATTTCGTCAGCAACTTTTCCCACTTTCTTCAAAACCTCAAAGGGTCCTATAAATCTAGGGCTAAGTTTACCCTTCTGACCAAATCGTACTAACCCTTTCCAAGGTGATACCTTTAGTAACACCAGAGCTCCTATCTCGAAGTCCGTATCCTTCCTATGTAAATCTGCATACTTTCTCTGTCTATCTTGGGCTGCTTCTAACCTTTTTCGAATCAACACTATTGTATCTCTGGTTTGCTGAACCAACTCAGGACCTAACACTTTCTTCTCTCCTACCTCATCCCAATATAACAGTGATCTACAATTACGTCCATACAAAGCTTCGTAAGGCAACATCCCGATGCTAGTATGGTAAACGTTATTATACGAGAACTCAATCAAGGGTAGGTGTTCATCCCAATTACCCTTAAAATCCAAAACACAGACTCTCAACATATCCTCTATGGTCTGAATCGTTCTTTCACTTTGGCCGTCTGTCTGAGGATGATAAGCGGTGCTCATATTCAACTTTGTTCCTAGGCACTCTTGGAATTTAGTCCAAAACCTAGAATTAAATCTCGGGTCTCGATCTGACACTATAGACACAGGCACTCCATGTTTGGTAGCTATCTCATCCAAGTATAACTTAACTAGCTTTTCCAACGAATTCCTTTCATTGATCGGAAGAAAATGCGCTGACTTAGTCAACCTATCAATGATTACCCAAATAGCATCATGATTTGCTCTCGTCCTTGGCAATCCCACTACAAAATCCATAGCAATCTCTTGCCATTTCCATTGGGGAATCTCCAAAGGTTGCAATAATCCACTCGGTCGTTGATGTTCCGCTTTCACCGTTTGACACACATGACATTTACTTACCCAATTAGAAATATCCTTCTTCATTCCTGGCCACCAAAAGTTTCTCTTCAAGTCTTGGTACATCTTAGTACTACCAGGGTGGATAGAAAACATAGAGTTATGTGCTTCGTGTAATACTTCATTCTTCAATTCTGTTACATTAGGAATCCAAACTCTGGATGAAAATCTATACAAACCTTGATTATCTTTTTGAGTACACAACTCTTCTCCCGTCAAAATATTAGATTCTTGTTCCATAACTCCTTCTTGACACCTTTTGATCTTTTCCATCAATGCTGGCTGGAAAGTAACTTCATATAGATGCTCTTGATTTTCACTAGGTACTCGAACCTCAATCTCCATTCTTTCCAAATCTTGTGCTAGTTCTTCCGCAATCTTAATCATAGTCAACCTTTCTTTTCTACTCAAGGCATCGGCAACTACATTGGATTTACCTGGGTGATAATGAATCGAACAATCGTAGTTCTTGATCAGTTCCAATGACCTTCTCTGTCTCATGTTCAAATCCTTATGCGTGAATATGTACTTCAGGCTTTTATGATCTGTATAAATATCACATTTCTCTTCATACAAGTAGTGACGCCATAACTTTAGAGCAAACACTATAGCCCTCAAGGTCATGAACCGGATATTTCTGCTCGTGAGGCTTTAACTGTTTGGAGGCATAAGCAATAACTTTGTCATGCTGCATTAGCACACAACCCAATCCTTTTAACGAAGCATCACTATAGATCACAAAGTTTCCCGTCTCATCTAACAATGCTAATACTGGAGCCGTCACTAACCTCTGTTTCAATTCTTAGAAACTTTCTTCACACTTTTCCGTTCAAACGAACTTCTCATTCTTCCTAGTCAACTTAGTTAATGGGGATGCAATCTTCGATAAATCTTTTACAAACCTTCAATAATATCCTGCCAACCCAAGAAAACTTCTTATTTCCGTCGGTGTCTTCGGTTGTTCCCACTTTATTACAGCTTCAATCTTTATTGGGTCTACTTCGATCAACACATGTCCAAGAAACTGCACTTCTGTCAACCAAAACTCACACTTGGATAACTTTGCATACAACTGCTTTTCTTTTAACTTCTGAAGAACAATCCGTAGATGCGTTGCATGATCTTCTGGATTCTTTAAATATATGAGGATGTCATCAATAAATATAATAACAAACTCATCCAGATACTCCTTATATACCCTATTCATTAAATCTATAAAAGCCGCTGGCGCATTCGTCAATCCAAATGACGTCACTAGAAACTCATAATAGTCATACCTTGTTCTGAATGCAGTCTTGGGGATATCTTCAGGCTTTATCTTCAATTGGTGGTAGCCCGACTGTTAGGGCAAAAACACGCGCTAATAACACACGCAAGTATATGCGTTCGCAAGTAATATAGAATATTTTCTAGTTCGTTCCCACAAAGACTCAGACTAATTATGTTTAATTAAACTCACTCACCAATGTATGATTACTTCTCAATGTTAAGACAATAACACTTAGATTTAATTAACTAATTATTACCTACTAGAATTAAGCACTTAATTAACACTTGAATTAACAATATTAAAACACTCATGAGATTACAACTTAATTACTACTTCCTTCAATAGCTATTGTTTTTACCCTTAGCATGCAACAATGATGATATTAATCGAATAACACGAAATTGATAAAAGCCAACTTTCATTGTACTAATACCATTCTACCAAGCATCCACAATTAAGATAGAAGTTGAATAGGCATCAATTATGTTGAGTCCATATATGTCTACATAAATTGACAACATAACGATTTAAGCAAAAGTTATTCCTTTTGATTACACAGGGCGAATAAAACGGTTAGAGTTACCCACTAATCATGCATACTCGTACATGAACCTATGCTAGCATGGCAAGTTCTAAATCTCAAGATCCACCATCGCTTCACAAGAGATTAACACCCTATCTTATATGTTCGCGACGCACATAAGACGATTAGGCACAACCAATACTAGATATCATACAATCATCACATACTAAGGTATTAAACAACTAACTAAAGAATTCCATAGTAAATCCGTTACGACCCCATGATCACGATTAGCCCATGATAGCACTCATCGTCATCATGGGTTCATATGAAAACATGATAATAACACACGAGAATAATAACTAAAACTAATTATATTAAACCAGAATACGTCACAAGAGTAAATAGGTTCAATGTAAAGAAAACTAGCATCCAACGTTACAACGAAACAAAGAATCACAAGAAAATATGCTTCCTCTTCGTTGCAGTGTGCTAAACCGGTCTTCTTCCTTATCTCCTTGCTCTTCGATTAATACTACGATCCAACCTTTGTGAAATGTCTCTGAAATCTACTTATATAGGAGTCCCATAAAGCCCAGCTAACTCAGAAGTTGGAAGTCAAAAGGAAATAGGAGTCTAAAATAATAATTCTGAAAATCCGACCCTGCGCGGCCGCTCAGCATTCCTGAGCGGGCGCTTAGCTTCCTGAGCGGGCGCTCAGCAGAGCTGAGCGGGCGCTCAGCCCCCTTTTGGAAACTGATCTATTTTTCTTCCGTTTCTTCGTTGCAATCTGCTCATATCTTCCCTCTTGCAATGCTAAACACATGCCAAGGCTTATTATTGATGAATTCTCTCCCGAAATGCAATTAATACCCTAAAATGCACAAACACTAGAAAAACGCATCAAATACACAAAATACTTGATTTTAAGACACCAATTCAAGCTATTATAAGACGTTCTAAGTGGTATAAAATGCCACTTATCACACCCCCAAACTTAAATCGATGCTTGTCCTCAAGCGTCAGAGACTCAAAAACAAAACGAAAACATGCATGAATGCAATCTATATGAAATGCAACAATCCCCCTTACTACGACCAAACCAACCAACTTACGACATCTCAACAAATGCAATTAGGCGAATAAATATCAATCAAATCATGCAAACTAACATACAGCCAGAAACGTGGTGTGTGCAGGTGCTTAACAGATATGCTTCAAAACTAGATCCATTATCATAACTCGACTATCCTCAAGGCAATCGCATGATTATACGAAGAATAATATTCTAGGCACAAAATGACTTATAACACTTCAAGACTCTAGAGCTTATTACGGAAGCATGCTTTTTATTTATAACAATAAATGCTTATTTGACTGTGTAATGAGTGAGGTCCACAAAAGACTTATACAATGGCGTCCATGTAGCGAGCGTTAGGTTAGCGGATCCCAGACTATAAAAGCCTTAGGTCACTAGGCACAAAGTCACCTAAGAACTTAATAACTCGAATACCAAAGAGCCCACTCGTGATCAATTATGCATTAACTCTTTATTTTTTTTTCTTTTCTTTTTTTTTCTATATTTTCTTTTTTTTATATTTTTTTTCTCAAAATTTCTGAGCAAGTGCGTTTCGCTCCCTCTTGCTCAACCCTAGACTACTCGCATAAAAATACGAGCTGAGTACTAGCCATTTGACGCATAGCCACAATTAACAATGAATTCCATTTTTTACTCCATTTTTTTCTTTTCATGCCTTCTATCACTAAGAACCTATTATAAAATTCTAAGCATAATCAATAGATTAACTTCGAAAACCATCAAACCATAACAACAATCTAGTCCTTAAGCATTCTCTAAGACTTAATGATTTTACAAGTGTTTCTAGCATGCACGTCAACCTATAAGACTCAACATCCTTTAACGCTATCACTACACTCGCATCAACATCACAAATTAATTGGTAAATCAGCGCAAAAGGGATCATGGCATATGTATGAGCTACATGACATGATAAATAAAGCTATAAATAATAATAATAAAAAACTATATGGCAAAAAAATATGCAATTATATGAACTAAACTATCATGAATATGCAACTATATGACACACATACAAAATATTCCTTAACTACCACCCCCAAACTTAAAATCTTCACTGTCCCCCGTGAAGGTAGTAGAAAGGAACACAGGGTATACCTACTCGGAGAGATCATCATCATCATCACCCTCAGAGGGTGGTGTATCAGGAGGTGGATATGCAGAGTCCTCACCAAAAACTGGCCACTGGATGTCAGCTCCAAGGCCTCGAAAAGCAGTCCCAAGTGTGAGATCCTGAGCAAACCTGCTCTGTGTCTCGTACATAGCGTCCATCCTCCTCGACAGCCTCCTATACTGGGCATCAGCCATCCTAGCACCCTCCTGAGCTCTAGAAGAACCAGCTTCATCTGGCCTCGGCCTCGCCATGGTAGCTCATCATGCTGGACGCCCTCCTGGAAGATGATAACCCAGCCCATGCTCCTCGGGCTCACCACTGGTCCACTCCTGCATCGCATGTAGAGTCCCGAAGTCAATAGGAGCGGCCGACAACTGCAACAGCTCATGAGAAGACCACTGAACTCCCATTGCTCGACAAAGCTTTGTAACCGTGAATGCATAAGGGATGTTCATGTGCTTAGCTCCCCTCAAAAACTTCAGAATTCCTTGGTAGATGAACTCACTAAGGTCCACATAGTACTCCTCATTCAGAATTCCCCATAACAACTGTGCTCTCTCAACTGTGACCTCATGTGCATGTGAAGTAGGCAGAATATTACCGCAAATAAAAGCATTCCATGCACGGGCATACCTGTTCATCGCAATCGCCGGAAAATGGCGATACTCGTTAGTCCCAGTCTTGAAGGTCCAAACTGTGCCCGGCCTACAGAGAGTAGCACAAATTAAGTCTAAGTCAAAATCCTTAGCAGTCTTCTCGTTCCAATTCTCCTCCGTGGGCTTCCTCTGTCGCTGCCCAATCATACGGCGAATCGCCGCAGGGTGATAATCCACTGTCATCCCCCGAAAAACAGAATACCCATTCTTCTCAGCCTTCGCGTTCGCATAGAACTCGCGAACCATGCTCATCGGAACTGCTTCAAGAGACTCACAGAAAGCAATCCAAGCCTTCTCAGCAATTATAGGCAGCAACTCACTATCCCTCCCCGATGGTAAGAACCCCCTCTCCTTCAAAATCGGCTTACTCAGAAGCCTAGTATACTCCTCCTCAGTAGTCCTATCATTCAAATGAGGCCTCGCAGCAGTACCCCTCGAAGAATCAGCAGTAGGGACAGTGCTGTTGCTATTGATAGTCCTTGATCTCTTGGGTGCCATCGAAACTGAGTAAAAGTGTTTAAGATTTGTGTTTTTGGATTTGGGAGAGAGTTTAAGGTTTAAAAGTGTGTGGGGAGTATATGGAATAGGTGTATGTATATATAGGGTAGGGATTAGGGTAAAATTTGATTAGGAGTGGGTTTGAGGGTTAAAAACATGGGATAATGGGGAAATAGGTCGTGGGTAATGGGCTGTATTTTGTTTTTTATTTTTCATTTTTTTTGGATTTTTATTGGTCTAAAAAAATTTCTCACAGTCGCCCCTGAGCGGTCGCTCAGCAGAGCTGAGCGGGCACTCAGGGGTCTTCTGGAATTTTTTTTTCCTTGCCTTGTTTTTCTGATTTTTTTGTGGTTTTGGATAGGTTACTAACTTCTAAGGGTTCCTGTAACAACATATCATGGGTTGCCTCCCAAGAAGCGCTTCTTTTTCGTCATTAGCTTGACGTAGCGTATCTTACTCAAGTTGACAATAAAACGGCACTAACCACTTCCCAGTTTGCCGTGTCCCCATAGTAGTGCTTCAAACGCTGACCATTAACCTTGAATGCTTGGTCCGGATCATTCTCAAAAATCTCCACCGCTCCATGTGGAACCACAGTTTTGACAATAAAAGGTCCAGACCACCTTGATTTCAACTTCCCAGGAAAAAGTCGGAGACGAGAGTTGAATAAAAGAACTTGTTGCCCCGGCACAAATAACTTAGGATGAAGCTTCCTGTTGTGCCACCTTTTCACTTTTGCCTTGTACATTTTGTTGTTCTCGTACGCTTGGAGTCGAAATTCATCAAGTTCATTAAGCTGAAGCATTCGCTTATTTCCAGCTGCATCTAGATCCAGGTTCAACTTCTTCAACGCCCAATAGGCCTTATGCTCAAGCTCCGCTGGTAAATGACATCCCTTACCATACACAAGTTGACACGGGGACATCCCAAGTGGAGTCTTATATGCTGATCTATAAGCCCAAATAGCTTCATCGAGCTTTAAAGACCAATCCTTCCTTGACGGACAAACAACCTTCTCTAAATTACGCTTGATCTCTCTGTTAGGCACTTCCACTTGACCATTTGTTTATGGATGATAGGCAGTAGCAACACGATGATTCACATTATAGTGCTGCATCATAGAAGTAAACTTACGGTTGCAGAAATGCGACCCTTCATCACTTATGATTACTCGTGGCGTTCCAAACCTTGTGAAAATCTGCTTATGAAGAAAGTTCAACACTACCTTTGCATCATTCATCGGTAGAGCCTTGACTTCTATCCATTTTGAGACATAATCGACTGCCAGCAAGATGTACTGATTATTGCAAGATGAGACGAAAGGCCCCATAAAATCGATTCCCCAAACATCAAAAACCTCGACTTCAAGCATCACATTTAATGGTATCTCATCCTTTCTCCTAAGATTTCCCACTCTTTGGCAAAGATCACACCTTAAAACGAACTAATGAGCATCCTTAAACAAAGTAGGCCAGAAAAAACATGCTTACAGAATACGAGCTATCGTCTTCTCACCACCATAGTGTCCACCATAAACTGTGGAGTGGCAGTCTCGTAATATCCCCTCCGTCTCACAGAATGGGATACATCTCCGGATGATTTGATCAGCTCCCTGTCTAAAAAATACGGTTCATCCAGATATACCACTTCACCTCATGGAGAAACTTCTTCTTTTGAGCTGTGGTCAAATTAGGAGGCATTATATTACTGACAAGATAATTCACAATATCTGCGAACCATGGCTCTTCCTCCTGAACTGCAAACAACTGCTCATCCGGAAAAGATTTATTGATCAATGTCTTATCATGTGAAGTAGACTCGGAATTTTCCAATCTAGAGAGATGGTCAGCTACTTGATTCTCAGTACCTTTTCTATCTTTGATCTCTAACTCAATCTCCTGTAGAAAGAGCACCTAACGAATCAGTCTCGGCTTCGAATCCTTCTTGGAAACCAAATAGCGAATGGCCGCATGATCGGTGAACACTGTCACCTTGGTCCCAAACAAATAAGATCGAAATTTTTCGAAACCAAAGACTATAGCCAAGAGCTCCTTCTCAGTAGTAGTGTAGTTCATTTGGGCCCCATTTAAGGTCTTGCAAGCATAGTAGACCACATGAAAAAGATTATTCTTGCGCTACCCAAGAACTGATCCCACCACATAATCACTCGCATCACACATCATCTCAAAAGGCTCTTTCCAATTAGGTGCTGTAATAACTGATGCAGTTATCAAACTCTTCTTGAGAGTCTCGAATGCCGTCAAACAGTCATCATCAAATTTGAAAGGCACATCCTTCTCAAGCAAGTTGCATAACGGATTATATATCTTCGAAAAGTCCTTGATGAAATGCCTATAAAAACCCGCATGACCAAGAAAACAACGGATTCCTTTCACAGAAATAGGTGGTGGAAGATTTTCAATGACTCCCACCTTGGCTTTGTCCACCTCAAGACCCTTGCTAGAGACCTTATGCCCAAGAATAATGCCTTCACGCACCATAAAATGACATTTTTCCCAATTGAGCACCAAATTAGTTTCCACACACCTTTTGAGTACTGCACGAAGATTATCCAAACATTCATTATACGAATGTCTAAAGACGGAGAAGTCGTCCATGAACACCTCGATATTATTTCCAATCATGTCCAGGAATATAGCCATCATACATCTCTAAAAAGTGGCTGGAACGCCACATAACCCAAACGAAACTCTGCGAAAAGCAAATGTGCCAAATGGACAAGTGAAGGTAGTCTTTTCTTGATCCTCTGGTGTAATACAAATCTGATTATACCCCGAATAGCCATCCAGAAGAAAATAATACTCATGCCCATCCAACCTGTCAAGCATCTGATCAATAAAAGGAAGAGGGAAGTGATCCTTCCTCATGGCCTTGTTCAACTTTCTGTAATCCATGCATACCCTCCATCCTGTGACTGTTCTCATGGGGATGAGCTCGTTCTTCTCATTTGCTACCACAGTGATACCTCATTTCTTAGGTACACATTGCACGGGGCTCACCCAAGAACTGTCAGAAATAGGATAAATGATTCCTGAATCCAGCCACTTCAGAATTTCTTTCTTCACCATTTCTTTCATGATAGGATTAAGTATGCGATGTGGCTCAACAGTCAGCTTACTACCCTCTTCTGGAAGAATCTTATGCATGCAGTATGAAGGGCTGATCCCTTTGATGTCTGATATAGTCCATCCGATAGCCGATTTGAATTCTCTCAAGATCCTTAAGAGCTTGTCCTCCTCACTACCTGAAAGGTCAGATACAATAATAACAGGTAAAGTAGATGCATCACCTAAAAAATTATACCTCAAGTGTTCAGGCAATGGTTTAAGCTCCAAGGTAGCTGGTTCCTCAATAGATGGTTTGAGCTTTCCTTCAGCATTTTTGAGGTCAGAAGTACCAAGAGATTCAAATGGCATGTCTAGCTTTCGCCTCCAGGGAGAAATATTTAGATATTGTAGTTGCTCATTGCCATCCTCATCATCACTGTCACAATCCCCCACCAAGGCTTTCTCTAATGCATCAGACATTAGCATATGATCAAGTTCTGAAGTAACCGCAGAATCAATAAAATCCACTTTTAAGTACCCCTCATCTTCTGTAGGGAATTTCATTGCTTTGAATACATTGAATGTCACATCCTGATCCTACACCCGCATTGTAAGTTCACCTTTCCGCACATCTATCAAGGTATGACCTGTAGCCAAGAAAGGTCTTCCCAAGATTATGGCAATCTTCTTATCTTCCTCGAAATCCAGAATAACAAAGTCTGCAGGAAAGAAGAGCTTATCCACCTTTACTAGCACATCCTCCACTATGCCTTGTGGGTAAGTAATAGAACGATCAGCCAATTGTAGAGACATGTAGGTGGGCTTTGGATCAAGCAAATTTAACTTTTTAAAGATCGACAACGACATCAGATTGATGCTTGCTCCCAATCATAAAGGCACTTGTCAAAAGACAACTTGCCAATGGTGCAAGGAATGGTGAAGCTACCTGGATCTTTAAGCTTTGGAGGTAACTTTTATTGCAGCACAGCACTGCATTCTTCCATTAGAGCAACGGTCTCAAGGTCATCCAGTTTCACCTTTCTTGAAAGAATACTCTTCATAAATTTCGCATAACTAGGCATTTGCTCCAGAGCCTCAGCGAAAGGTATATTGATGTGAAGTTTCTTGAACACCTCCAGAAACTTACCAAACTGCTTATCCAACTTTTGTTGTTATAATCTCTTAGGAAAAGGTGGTGGAGGATAGAGTTGTTTCTCCCCTGTATTGCCCTTAGGCAGAGTGTGTTCAACGATACTCTTCCTTAGTTCCGCCGCTTTCTCCTTTTGCTTAGCTTCTTCTTCACCAGCTTCAGCTTCTCCTTCTTTTGCTTTTTTAGCATCAACAACTTTTCCCGACTTTAAGGTAATAGCCTTGACTTACTCTTTAGCTTCCTTCCTGCCTGGCACTTCAGTGTCTCTGGGAAGTGTACCAGGTTGACGATTGAGCACTGCATTGGCTATTTGACCGATTTAATTTTCCAAGGTCTTGATAGAAACCGCCTGACTTTTGCATAACAGCTTAAGTTCCTCAAAATCAGCACTAGAAAGTGGAGCTGCACTTCCTTGTTGAGGATATGATTTGTGGCGCCCTCCAAACCCGGGTCAGAAGTTTGGGGTCCACACACACATACACATACCTTATTTATAACCTGCTTATAACAATAATATGCAATGACCCTATTTACCAACTACCACGGATCACAACAGGCTAAAGTATGCACACAAGCCACACATCTACTTATATTACATACCGTTCAAATCCCAATTATTCAAACTCAAACTGAGTATTAAACTTTATTACAAACTTTTACAGACTTAAATTATTCCAAAAGAAGCCTACTACCTCAGCTTTCTCAACCTGAACCCCTAGCTCTCGCACTGGACTGGGGATCCTCGTTACCAACTGGTTCCTTTTTAGCTGGAAAGAATATAAACAACATCGCACAAATGATCATCAATAGAACATGATTATGATATCAAGTGAACAATGGATTATGATTTAGAATTGGATATTATACTTTTAATTTAAAAATCAAGGTTAGGCTGCTGATCAGTCACGTACTAACCCCGAGCAAGGCACACAGTATTGCTCTAACTACTGGATCCAAGGCACACATTGGCCTAACTTGACCATTTTATGGTCTGACCATGAATCTGGTCCACAATTTTATAAAAACAATCCAATTCTAACATAATAATTGAATAAGCAATAATAAACAATAACCAGAATCATTAACAACAATGAGTGTTTAACAATGAAAGGGCTTCAATCCTTGTAAGGATCAATAAAGTAATTTCAAAGCTTGGATGCTGGGTAATGAAAGAATTGGATAACAAAGGAATCAATGTTTCAGGGTTTCAAGGATTTGGTCTTTCAGAGTATAAGATATCATGGATTGAGTATATAAGTAATTCAGTTCAGCGTTTGGTATTTAGTTTGTATGTATTTTTGGAGTAGTATTGTAGATTTGTGGTTCGTGTTTGGGTATACAACAATCAATGGTCTAGAAAGAATCAGGTTACGGCTCAAGATCAATAACTGGAATCAGGGTTTAGGTTTCTGTGCTTCAAAGCACTTGCAATATCACAGGATTATCAAGTACCATAATATCTCGAGAAAGTTCAAAACACTTGCCTGGTATTAGCTTACTACACTGTACTTACTTCCAATCACAATCGTCTTACTCCTCAACTACCTAATTCCCTTTCCTACGCCTTGCCTCTTCTGCTCACATATCATAAACATCTATCAATAATCGACTCATAGAGTTCTATTCAACACATACTTCTATCTACCCTTCGTTTTACCCAAATCCGATTAACGGATTGAAAGTTATGTAATAATCAAGTGAACACCGAATATATAGACTAATAGTTAATTAACAAGTCACATATAGCACATAATACATCACGTACTCAATGATATATTATTTATAAAGAAGTCTCGGGTCATAAATAGGCTTTCGGGTATTTAATATGATTTTTAAAACATTTTTCGGAATTAAAACGGGTCGTTGGATCAATTTTGGGTTAATAAACAGGGTTCGGTTGGCCAATTCTGGCTCCGAAACAATTTTATACTAATTATCGAGCCTTGGAAATAATTTAGAATAATATTTTAAAGCTCGAAATTATTTTTTGGAATTTTTAAATCATTTTTAAGTAATTATATCTAATTAAATAATTAGTTAAAATCAATTAATAATTAATTAAATCAATTAATAAATTAATTTCCAAATTAATTGACCAATTAATCGATTAAAATTAACTGAAATTAATTAACTAATTAATTCATATTTATTTCTGAATTAAAAATAATTTTCAGAATTAAAATACTAATTTTTAGAATTTTCAGAAATTTAAAACGAATTTTTATAATAAAAATAAATAGGAAATATGATTCTTAAACATTTTTAAAATAGGAATCCAATTTTTGCAAAGTCTGGAAACCTGGGGAACCAAACTTCATCATTTTCAAAAGTACAGGGACCAAACTGCAATTTTGCAGTTCCAGTCGCCGGAAAATGTCGGGGGTGGCCGGAGAACTCGACTCCGGCATCCTCCCACCACCACAAGCTCCAGATCAATATGACACAACACCAGGAATCTATATCTGCAATCAAAATTCATCAATAACCCCAGACTTGGCCGGAAATTGGCCAAGAATATCGCCGGTTTCCAGCGAACATCGTGAATTTTAAAAACACAACTCCCTTCGATTCAGACATCCTCTGTTAACGAGCTATATACCAATCGATTGCAAATTTCATAAGGAACACAACCCACTATAAATCAACAGCTAATAACCCCTAAATCAAAAACCCCCAAATTTCAATTGAAAACATTCATACGGGTTATAAACCCTAATTTTAAAATTCGAAAATCAAACTCAAATTTGAACATGTTATTGAACTCCAAATCAGACGTATAATATATCAAAATCATCAGGAAAACAAGCTCTACAACATGCAGTCATCAAATCATACTAACAATCATCCGCACAAAAATTCATATTTTTAATAAATTTAATTCGAAAATAAATAAATTTCCAGAAAATAAACCTTTGATTCTGTAGTGAAACAAAGCTCAGAATCTGATAGAACACTTCAAATCCTTCGTTTTGGTTACTCAAGCTTTGAAAATAGAGATCGGTAACGCCTTCGTTTTGCTGTTTGATTCTTAGAACAGTTTTTTGTAATTAGGGTTTTTCTCTGAAAATTATAGAATTAACTATCTGCAAATGATTTTGATACGAAATAAAATACGGAAAAAGGCTGTTTATAATTACGGAAAATTAGTATCCCGTTGGATCATTCCGAATATAAAACGGTACATTTATTTATAAAAACTGATACAAACGGTATCGGTTTTCAGGATAAGTATCCAAGCGTTTTAACCGAAAGAACTTCTTGCGCAATTCATGCCTTTCTGCTTTTATGACCAGAAATTGTTTCTTTATTTCCATTTCAAATTGTTCTCTGGACTTTGCTGTCACAATCATTAATAGGAAGATTACAACTCCGCTACACCGAACAAATTCCCTAGGACTGCTATAACTCCCATAATATAGACTACGAAACATATGAAAGTGAACCACAATGAGAAACATACTTGACTTGGTCTCAGCGCCTGGTTACACGTACTACGAAGTGATAATTGGGATAATTTAATAAAATCTCCCGTTTATTGAAATACGGGTTTTATTGATTTACCGAAACAAATATTGTATCGAAAATGTTGCGCCGGGACCCGCGCAGAACAAACCGTACGCCGGATCGAAAAAGTCGAAACATAGAATATGCTCGGAATATTACAATTAGGTTAGGAAGGAGTTCTCGGAAGAGTTTCGGGTTCCAAAAACGTAACAACGGATGACGTCGATTGGTTCCCGTTTTTGTAAAATAGATTTTAAATACTCAGAATTTTTTTTTATAAATTTCATATGATCCTTATAAATCCGTAAATCAACATAAAAATAATTAGGAAGATATGACAATTATCTATGTTTTATTTTGGACATATAAAAATTAAAATACTCAATTAATAATATTTTTGAATATCCAAATACAGATAATATTTAACAATTAACTCACAGAATAGATACTGAACACATACAATAATTATTTAATAGATATTACATCCTTTCCCCCTTAAAAGGATTCTGTTCTCAGAATCGCCTAAGAAAACAAATGAGGGTACTTTTCTCTCATATCACTTTCTAACTCCCAGGTTGACTTTTCAACCTTTGGGTTTCTCCACAATATTCTTACTAACTTTACCACTTTATTTCTCAATACTTTCTCTCTCTCCTCTAGAATCTCTATCGGACTTTCTACATATGACAAATCTGCCTGAAGCTCTATTGGCTCATATTCTATTACATTCCTGGAGTCTGGATTATATTTCTTGAGCATCGATACATGAAAAACATTGTGAATGTGCTCCATGTGCGGGGGTAATGCCAACTCATAAGCTACTTTGCCAACGCGCTTTAAAATCTCAAAAGGTCCGACATATCTTGGGCTTAACTTTCCTTTCTTTCCAAACCTCGTTAGTCCTTTCCATGGTGATACTTTCAGTAATACCAAGCTTCCTTCTTCAAATTCCATGTCTTTTCTTGACTGATCTGCATATTTCCTCTGACGATCTTGTGCGGCTATCAATCTCTTCTGGATAATTTCAACAATTTCCTTTGTCTGCTGTACTAGTTCAGGTCCAAGTATCTTGCGTTCTCCTACTTCGTCCAAATATATTGGAGATCTACATTTGCGTCCATAAAGGGCTTCATAGGGTGGCATCCCAATGCTGGTATGATAACTGTTGTTGTAAGAAAACTCTACCAGAGGTAAATGTTCGTCCCAACTTCCTTTGAAATCAATAGCACAAACACGTAACATGTCCTCGATTGTCTGGATCGTTCTTTCACTTTGGCCATCCGTCTGGGGGTGATAGGCCGTACTCATATTCAGTCTTGTTCCCAAACATTCTTGAAAACTCTTCCAAAATCTTGAATTAAACCTTGGATCTCGATCAGATACAATAGACACAGGAACTCCATGACGAACTACAATTTCCTTCAGGTACATATGGAGCAACTTGTCGAGCGAAAATCTTTCATTTATAGGCAGAAAATGAACTGACTTGGTAAGTCTATCTACTATAACCCAAATGGCATCATGATTAGCCCTTGTCCTTGGTAATCCAACTATGAAATCCATGGCAATATGTTCCCATTTCCACTCTGGAATTTCCAATGGCTGTAACAATCCACTTGGTCTCTGATGCTCTGCTTTAACTCTCTGACAGGTATAACATTTGCTAATCTATTCCGCGATTTCCCTCTTCATGTCTGGCCACCAATAATTCTTCTTTAAATCTCTGTATATTTTGGTACTCTCTGGATGGATGGAATACCTTGAATTATATGCCTCCTGTAAAATTTCATTTTTCAGCTCCGTCACTGGTGGAATCCAAATTCTAGATGAAAACCTTAGAATACCTTGATCATCCTTTTGCCTGCATAATTCTTCACCTACCAAATGATTTATATCTTGATCCATTACATCTTCCTGACATTTCTTTATTTTCTCAAATAATTCTGGTTGGAAAGTCATACTGTATACTTTCGCTTCCTCAGGCTTACAAACTTTAATCTCCAATTCCAATTTCTGAAATTCCTTATATGTGTCTTCAGGTACTGATAACACATTCAACCTTTCCTTCCGACTCAATGCGTCTGATACTATGTTCGCTTTATCGGGATGATAATTAATCGAGCAATCATAGTCTTTGATCAACTCTAACCATTTCCTTTGTCTCATATTAAGTTCCTTCTGTGTGAATATGTACATTAAGCTTTTGTGATCCGTGAAAATCTCGCACTTTTCTCCATATAAATAATGTCTCCAAATCTTCAAAGCGAAAACTATGGCTGCTAGTTCCAAATCATGAGTAGGATACTTCTGTTCGTGTGGTTTCAATTGCCTTGACGCATACGCAATCACCTTTTCGTGCTGCATTAGAACACATTCTAATCCTTTGTGAGAAGCATCACTATAAATTACGAAATTCCATTGATCATCTGGAAGTGACAAAACAGGTGTCGTGATCAATCGTCGCTTCAACTCCTAAAAACTTTCCTCACATTATTCGTTCCATATAAACTTCTCATTCTTTCGTGTAAGCTTTGTTAATGGTGTGGCAATCCTCGATAAATTTTGAACAAATCGACAATAATATCCTGCCAATCCTAAGAAACTTCTTACTTCGGTGGGTGTTTTCGGTCTCTCCCAATTCATAATTGCCTCGATCTTTTCCAGGTCCACTTTGATCCCTTTATTACTAACTATGTGCCCTAAGAACTGAATTCCTGTAGCCAAAACTCACACTTCGAGAATTTAGCATATAACTTCTTTTCCTTAAAATCTCCAAAGCCGTTCTCACATGTTCTGCATGATCCTCTTCCGTATTTGAATAGATTAAAATATCATCTATAAATACAATAATAAACTTATCCAAATACTCCTTGAAAATTCTGTTTATCAGGTCCATAAACGCTGCCGGGGCATTGGTCAATCCAAAAGACATCACTAAAAACTCGTAATGTCCATACTTTGTTCTAAAAGCTGTCTTTGGTATATCTTCTGGCTTGATCTTTAGTTGATGATATCCTGATCTTAAATCAATTTTGGAGAAATACTTGGCTTCCTTCAACTGGTCGAACAGATCGTCAATTCTGGGTAACGGATACTTGTTCTTGATTGTCAGCTTGTTGAGCTCCCTATAGTCAATACACACTCTCATGCTTCCATCTTTCTTCTTCACAAATAATACCGGGGCTCCCCACGGGGATACACTAGGTCTGATTACTCCTTTCTCTAACAGCTCTTACAATTGCTTCGCTAGCTCTTTCATCTCAACAGGCGCCATTCTGTACGGGGCCTTGGATACTGGTACTGTTCTAGGTGCTAAGTCGATCGCAAATTCAATTTCTCTATCTAGAGGAAGTCCTGGTAACTCGTCGGGAAATACGTCTGGAAATTCATTCACAACTGGAATATCTTCAAGTTTTGTTGGTTCTTGACTTTTGTCAATATGCCATGAAATGCTCACATCCTTGTCGTAATAACTTCTTGTCTTGAATCATCGTTAAAAACTTCTTTACTTGTTTTTGACCCTTGAATGTTATTATCCTTTCGTCAGGCGTCTTCACAATTACCTTCTTATTTCGACAATCTATCTGGGCATCGTGCTTAGATAACCAATCCATCCCTAGTATAACGTCAAATTCTCCTAACTTAAATGGTATCAAATCTACACAAAACTTACTACCAGAAATCTCAATCTCACAATTCCCACAAACTTGATTAACAGATACACATTCTTGATTTGCTAATTCCACAGTCATTATTTCATTTAAACACTCAACTGGACAATTTAACTTACTAACAAAATCTTGTGAAACAAACGATCGAGTTGCTCCCGAATCTATTAACACTTTGGCACATAAAGAATTCACATTAAGCGTACCTGCCACGACATCCGTATCTTGGATCGCATCCTTCACCGACTTGTCAAAAACTCTAGCCCTTGGAGTCTCATTCACTGCTGGGGTAGATCCCATAATCCTTAATGCATTACTGACTGGGGCTGATGTCTTGCAATCCCTAGCCATATGTCCTGGCTTTTCACATTTAAAGCATGTAAATCCAATGGCTGGAACCTTTACTGCTGGATTCCGGATAGGCTGATCCTTACTTGCTGGTTCTCTTGCTGACTGATTTCGGCACTCCCTCGAATAGTGCCCTTTCTGGTTGCATTTAAAACATACCACATTCAACTTATTACAAACTCCTCCATGCTTCTTTCCAGATACTTGACAATCTGGAGAAGTTAGTCTCAACTGATTTGGCTGATTTGTATTAACTGGACGGTTGCTCTGGACTCCGTCTCCTGCATTCTATTTTCTGAAATTAAAATTTCTCCCTGGCTAAAACTTGCCCTTCTTAAAATTTGGAAACTTCCCTGGTTGTGAATGACCCTCACTTCCCTCAACCTTCCTTTTCTTGCTTTCTTTCTCCTTCTAGAACATCTCACTCTCTGTCTCTGCGATCATAGCCTTTTGTACTACTCCTGCATAGGTATCCAATTCGAAAATGGCTACCTTCCCTCTGATCCAGGGTTTCAAACCTTGCTGGAATCTTTTAGCCTTCTTTCTGTCAGTATCCACATATGACGGTACATACCTTGACAATTCCTCAAATTTACCCTCATAATCTGTTACCGACATGTTCCCTTGCTTTAATTCTAAAAACTTCAGCTCCATTTGATCCTGAACAAACTGAGGAAAATACTTTTCTAAAAACAATTCCTTAAACCTTTCCCAAGTAAGAACATCTGTACCTTCCAATGTCTTCACCATCTCCCACCAATAGGTGGCTTCATTCTTCAGATAGTAACTTACAAACTCAACCTTCTGTTCCTCCTTTACTTTCACTAAGGAAAATGCCTTCTCTATTTCCTTTAACCACATATTTGCTTCAATTGGCTCTAAGAAACCCTTGAATTCTGATGGGTTTACTGCCTGAAAAGTTTTGAAAGTTACCTGGGGGTTGGTCTGCCTTTGTTGTTGTTGTGCCAGGTGAACTGTTTGTTGGGCCAAGATTTGAAGAATCTGGGCTATTGCTGGGTCTATGGGTCCTGGGTTCACATTTGGGTTTGTATCATCTTGGTTGTTATTGTTGTTGGTTCCTTCATTTTGGGTGTTGGTGCGGGTATTTCTTCTGGGAGGCATTTTTTGTAAAGAATCAAACAACTTATTCAGCTTTTGAATCAAATCTTTGTATAAAAGAAAAGTTTTGTAAAATAGAGGTATCTCTTTTTGAAAACAGTTGTAACTAAGTAAATTGCATGCTTCTTTACAGAATATAAACAGTCATGGAAAACAGGGTACATGGTATCACTAGGGTATAACTGGTGCAATAGATAAGGTAAGGTAAAACAGGTGCAATAAAATAAATGACAGTGCTGGAAAGGAAAAAGGTACTGATATATATAGATCAAAAGTTTTAGGTAGTACAAGCGTAAAGACGCTTCGAAAGTAAAAGCAAAAGGGTACAACAACCTACTCACTAGTCAGCATAGGTAGTCTATAAATATAACTCAAAAGTCTACTGATACACACTACACACTACTGTACATACTATATAACCATCACAATACTGCTCAGTATCTCTATTTCTGGATCTCTGACTCAACTCCAAGGAAACTGTGGTCCTGCCAGCCTCTCAAAGTCCTCCATCACCTCAGTAGCCCAGCCCATCAGCGCATCAGGGCCTCTGCCAGGTAATGTAGCTCCATGTAGCCTAGCCTCAAGAACCCTCCGTGTCACATGAATCTCCTCTCGAAGCTCCCTCACACCACGATCAACATCTGTAGTCCTGATGATATACTGTAGCTCTCTAATCTGGGCCAACAAGGAATCATGCTCCAATAAAAGAGCCTCATACCGGTAATAAGGAACTGGGAGCAATGTAGACTGGAATGGGGAATTCGCAACTGAATGCCCAGTGGAATCTGAATCCGCTGGTGGGGGTCCTCTGATAGGTGGCCTCATGCCTGGAGGTGGAATAGCCTGCAATGGTACGGGCTGCAATACAGGTGGAGGTAGTATAGGCAACACTGGTGGAACAACAGGACGTGGATCCGAAGACGACACTCCAACTGAAGGCTCTGGGTGATCAGCTGATACGGGAATAAAAGAGTCGGCCATCGCTGCTATCTGAAATCATATCGCAATATCAGAATCTCAACTCATAACACGAATTACACTAATACCTGATATACCGAAGCACTCAACCTCTCGACGTTCTATCTTTCTATTCCTTACTTCTAATCCTAACCCTCTACCCATTCCCATCAACCTAGGCTTGTGTCAGTGACTTATAATCCTGTAGCTCTGATACCAAACCTGTGGCGCCCTCCAAACCCGGGTCAGAAGTTTGGGATCCACACACACATACACATACCTTATTTATAACCTGCTTATAACAATAATATGCAGTGACCCTATTTACAAACTACCACGGATCACAACAGGCTAAAGTATGCACACAAGCCACATATCTACTTATATTACATACCGTTCAAATCCCAATCATTCAAACTCAAACTGAGTATTAAACTTTATTACAAACTTTTACAGACTTATATTATTCCAAAAGAAGCCTACTAGCTCAGCTTTCTCAACATAAACCCCTAGCTCTCGTGCTGGACTGGGGATCCTCATTACCAACTGGTTCCTTTTTAGCTGGAAAGAATATAAACAACATCGCACAAATGAGCTAACTAGCTCAGCAAGTCACAATGACAAAACTGAGAATAATGATCATCAATTGAACATGATTATGATATCAAGTGAACAATGGATTATGATTTAGAATTGGATATTATACTTTTAATTTAAAAATCAAGGTTAGGCTGTTGATCAGTCACGCACTAACCCCGAGCAAGGCACACAACATTGCTCTAACTACTAGATCCAAGGCACACATTGGCCTAACTTGACCATTATATGGTCTGACCATGAATCTGGTCCACAATTTTATAAAAACAATCCAATTCTAACATAATAACTGAATAAGAAATAATAAACAATAACCAGAATCATTAACAACAATGAGTGTTTAACAATGAAAGGGTTTCAATCCTTGTAAGGATCAATAAAGTAATTTCAAAGCTTGGATGCTGGGTAATGAAAGAATTGGATAACAAAGGAATCAATGTTTCAGGGTTTCAAGGATTTGGTCTTTCAGAGTATAAGATATCATGGATTGAGTATATAAGTAATTCAGTTCAGCATTTGGTATTTAGTTTGTATGTATTTTTAGAGTAGTATTATAGATTCGTGGTTCGTGTTTGGGTATACAACAATCAATGGTCTAGAAAGAATCAGGTTACGGCTCAAGATCAATAACTGGAATTAGGGTTTAGGTTTCTGTGCTTCAAAGCACTTGCAATATCACAGGATTATCAAGTACCACAATATCTCGACAAAGTTCAGAACACTTGCCTGGTATTAGCTTACTACACTGCACTCGCTTCCAATCACAATCGTCTTACTCCTCAACTACCTGTTTCCCTTTCCTACGCCTTGCCTCTTCTGCTCACATATCATAAACATCTATCAATAATCGATTCATAGAGTTCTATTCAACACATACTTCTATCTACCCTTCGTTTTACCCAAATCCGATTAACGTATTGAAATTTATGTAATAATCAAGTAAACACTGAATATATAGACTGATAGTTAATTAGCAAGTCACATATAGCACATAATAATTCACGTACTCAATGATATATTATTTATAAAGAAGTCTCGGGTCATAAATAGGCTTTCGGGTATTTAATATGATTTTAAAACATTTTTCGGAATTAAAACGGGTTGTTGGATCAATTTTGGGTTAATAAACAGGGTTCGGTTGGCCAATTCTGGCTCTGAAACAATTTTATACTAATTATCGAGCCTTGGAAATAATTTAGAATAATATTTTAAAGCTCGAAATTATTTTTCGGAATTTTTAAATCATTTTTAAGTAATTATATCTAATTAAATAATTAATTAAAATCAATTAATAATTAATTAAATCAATTAATCAATTAATTTCCAAATTAATTGACCAACTAATCGATTAAAATTAACTGAAATTAATTAACTAATTAATTCAGATTTACTTCTGAATTAAAAATAATTTTTGAAATTAAAATACTAATTTTTAGAATTTTCAGAAATTAAAAATGAATTTTTATAATAAAAATAAATAGGAAATATGATTTTTAAACATTTTTAAAACAGAAATCGAATTTTTGCAAAGTCTGGAAACCTGGGGGACCAAACTTCATCGATTTCAAAAGTACAGGGACCAAACTGCAATTTTGCAGTTCCAGTCGCCGGAAAATGTCGGGGGTGGCCGGAGAACTCGACTCCGGCATCCTCCCACCACCACAAGCTTCAGATCAATACTACACAACACCAGGAATCTATATCTGTAATCAAAATTCATCAATAACCACAGACTTGGCCGGAAATTGGCCAAGAACATCGCCGGTTTCCGGCGAACATCGTGAATTTTAAAAACACAACTCCCTTCGATTCAGACATCCTCTGTTAACAAGCTATATACCAATCGATTGCAAATTTCATAAGGAACACAACCCACTATAAATCAACAGCTAATAACCCCTAAATCAAAAACCCCCAAATTTCAATTGAAAACATTCATACGGGTTATAAACCCTAATTTTAAAATTCGAAAATTAAACCTCAAATTTGAAGATGTTATTGAACTCCAAATCAGACGTATAATATATCAAAATCATCAGGAAAACAAGCTCTACAACATGCCGTCATCAAATCATACAAACAATCATCCGAACAAAAATTCATATTTTTAATAAATTTAATTCGAAAATAAATAAATTTCCAGAAAATAAACCTTTGATTCTGTAGTCAAACAAAGCTCAGAATCTGATAAAACACTTCAAATCCTTCATTTTGGTTACTCAAGCTTTGAAAATAGAGATAGGTAACGCCTTCGTTTTGCTGTTTGATTCTTAGAACAGTTTTTTGTAATTAGGGTTTTTCTCTGAAAATTATAGAATTAACTATCTGTAAATGATTTTGATACGAAATAAAATACGGAAAAAGGCTATTTATAATTACGGAAAATTAGTATCCCGTTGGATCATTCCGGATATAAAACGGTACGTTTATTTATAAAAACTGATCCAAACGGTATCGGTTTTCGGGATAATTATCCAAATCAGTACAATTTGTACTGCGGTCTTGGTCTCAGCGCCTGGTTACACGTACTACGAAGTGATAATTGGGATAGTTTAATAAAAAGCTCCCGTTTATCGAAAACACGGGTTTTATTGATTTACCGAAACGAATATTGTATCGAAAATATTGCGCCGGGACCCGCGTAGAACAAACCGTACGCCGGATCGAAAAAGTCGAAACATGGAATATGCTCGGAATATTACAATTAGGTTAGGAAGGAGTTCTCGGAAGAGTTTCGGGTTCCAAAAACGTAACAACGGATGACGTCGATTGGTTCCCGTTTTTGTAAAATAGATTTTAAATACTCGGAAAAAGATTTTATAAATTTCATATGATCCTTATAAATCCATAAATCAACATAAAAATAATTAGGAAGATATGATAATTATCTATGTTTTATTTTGGACATATAAAAATTAAAATACTCAATTATAATATTTTTGAATATCCAAATACAGATAACATTTAACAATTAACTCACAGAATAGATACTGAACACATACAATAATTATTTAATAGAAAAATAATTACACGATATATCCCGGATATTACTTGATTGACTTTGAGCATAATGCTTTGGTTGCTGGAATCCAGGTGGATTGAACTGTTTACTTACGCCTTGCTGATATTATTGTTGAATAGCATTCTGATTATTAATCCAGCTGAAATTTGGATGATTTCTGTTGTTAGGATGATAAGTAGCTGGCACAGGCTGCTGCTGTCGCTGATAATTGTTCACATACTGCACAGATTCATTAAGAAGAGAACACTGATCCGTAGCATGAGAACCTGAACAAAGCTCACAGACCATAACTATCTGATTGACCCCATAGGTGGCTAGAGAATCGACCTTCATAGACAGCGCTTGGAGCTGCGCTGCAATAGCTGTAGCTGCATCGACTTCCAGAATACCTGCTACCTTCCCAGACATCATCCTTTGAGTTGGGTTTTGATGCTCATTTGCATCCATAGTCTCAATAAGATTATAAGCCTCAGTATAGCTTTTGGCCCACAAGGCGCCTCCAGCTGCTGCATCGAGCATGGGCCGAGATTGGGCCCCCAAACCATTATAGAAACCAGTGATCACCATCCAATCAGGCATTCCATGATGTGGACACTTTCTCAACATCTCTTTGTAGCACTCCCAAGCTTCGCACATAGATTCTGTAGGTTGCTGCGCAAACTGAGTAAGAGCACTCCTCATAGCCGCAGTCTTTGCCATTGGATAAAACTTAACCAGAAACTTTTGCGCAAGATCTTGCCAAGTAGTGATAGACCCAGCTGGTTCAGAATATAACCAGTCCTTAGCTTTTCCCTCAGAGAGAATGGGAAAAGCCTCAGCTTGATAGCCTCATAAGTCACACCATAATATTTGAAAGTACTGTAGATCTCGACAAAATTCCTTATGTGCATGTTGGGGTCTTCAGTCGCAGCACCTCTGAACGAAAAAGAATTTTGCACCATCTGAATAGTGCCCGACTTGATTTCAAAGTTATTGGCCTCAATAGCCGGGTGCATGATGCTAGACTGAATATCATCATTTTTAGGCCGAGAAAAATCCATAAGAGCTGGATCTGCCTGAATAATATGATCACCCATAATTAATGGTTCTTTCTGCTCACTTCCTGAATCTGAATCTTCAAAATCTATCTTCTCTGGAATATCAAGAACTTCGTCTGTCTCCTCAGCCGTATCGAAAGTCCTCTTGCGAGTACGAGAACGAGTTTGCATAAACGCTCGCTAAAGTACCTGAAACACGACCGGAAACAATAACACGTCTTAATCACTGAGTCCTAATGACCAATGATGGTAAGTACATAAACTAAACATATACGCCGAGTCCCCGGCTGCGGCGCCAAAAACTTGTGAGGGCGAAAACACGCGCTAATAACACACGCAAGTATACACATTCGCAAGTAATATAAAATACTTTCTAGTTCGTTCCCACAAAGACTCAGACTAATTATGTTCAATTAAACTCACTCACCAATGTATGATTACTTCTCAATGTTAAGACAATAACACTTAGATTTAATTAACTAATTATTAACTATAATTAACTACTAGAATTAAGCACTTAATTAACACTTGAATTAACAATATTAAAACACTCATGAGATCACAACTTCATTACTACTTCCTTCAATAGCTATTATTCTTACCCTTAGCATGCAACAGTGATGATATTAGTCGAATAACACGAAACTGATAAAAGCCAACTTTCATTGTACTAATACCATTCTACCAAGCATCCACAATTAAGATAGAAGTTGAATAGGCATCAATTATGTTGAGTCCCTATATGTCTACAGAAATTGACAACATAACGATTTAAGTACAAGTTATTCCTTTTGATTACACAGGGTGAATAAAATGGTTAGAGTTACCCACTAATCATGCATACTCGTACATGAACCTATGCTAGCATGGCAAGTTCTAAATCTCAAGATCCACCGTCGCTTCACAGGAGATTAACACCCTATCTTATATGTTCGCGACGCACATAAGACGATTATGCACAACCAATACTAGATATCATACAATCATCATACACTAAGGTATTAAACAACTAACTAAAGAATTCCATAGTAAATCCGTTACGACCCCATGATCACGATTAGCCCATGATAGCACTCATTGTCATCATGGGTTCATATGAAAACATGATAATAACACACGAGAATAATAACTAAAACTAATTATATTAAACCAGAGTACGTCACAAGAGTAAATAGGTTCAAAGTAAAGAAAACTAGCATCCAACGTTACAACGAAACAAAGAATCACAAGAAAATATGCTTCCTCTTCGTTCCAGTGTGCTAAAACAATCTTCTTCCTTATCTCCTTGCTCTTCGATTAATACTACGATCCAACCTATGTGAAATGTCTCTGAAATCTACTTATATAGGAGTCCCATAAAGCCCAGCTAACTCAGAAGTTGGAAGTCAAACAGAAATAGGAGTCTAAAATAATAATTTTGAAAATCCGACCCTGCGCGGCCGCTCAGCTTCCTGAGCGGGCGCTCAGCTTCCTGAGCGGGCGCTTAGCAGAGCTGAGCGGGTGCTCAGCCCCCTTCTGGAAACTGATCTATTTTTCTTCCGTTTATTCGCTGCAATCTGCTCCTATCTTCCCTCTTGCAATGCTAAACACATGCCAAGGCTTATTATTAATGAATTCTCTCCCGAAATGCAATTAATACCCCAAAATGCACAAACACTAGAAAAATGCATCAAATACACAAAATACTTGATTTCAAGACACCAATTCAAGCTATTATAAGACGTTCTAAGTGGTATAAAATGCCACTTATCACAGACCTTAAATCAATCTTTGAGAAATAACATGCTCACTTAAGATGATCAAACAAATCATCGATGCGTGGCAAAGGATACTTATTCTTTATCGTCTATTCAACTCTCTGTAGTCAATACACAATCTCCTGCTTCCATCCTTTTTATTCACAAATAGCACTGGAGCACCCACAGAGAAACACTGGGTCGAATGACTCCCTTATCCAATAGTTCCTGAAGTTGCTTAGCCAATTCTTTCATTTCCATTGGGGGCATCCTGTATGGAGCCTTAGAAACTGGTTCAGCTCTTGGTATCAAATCAATGGAGAACTCTATCTCTCAATCAGGTGGCAACCCTGGTACTCTTCTGGGAAAATGTCAGGGAACTCTCTCACCCCTGGTAATCTTCTGGGAAAACGTCAGGGAACTCTCTCACTATAGGAATCTCATCCAAAGTAGGGGTCTCTTCCTTCGTATCCACCACATGAGCCAAATACGCCTCACACCCTTGCCGTAACAATCTCTTTGCTTGCATTACTGAAAGGAACTTTTTATCCAGCCTCTGCCCTTGGTAGCTGATCCTTTTATTATCTGGGGCGTACATAACAACTCTCTTTTACTTACAGTCAATATTCGCCTTATATAGAGACAACTAATCCATACCTAAAATAATATCAAAGTCTCTCAACTCGAAGGGTATTAAGTCAACAGGGAACATATATCATGAAATCTCTAAGGAACATTTAGGACAAAATTGACCTACGGGTACTTTATCTTTATTAGCCACTTTTATGGTCAAAGGTTCCTCTAAGTCTTCCAATATCAATTGTATTTTATTCATACAATTCACAGATATAAAAGATTTGGATGCTCCCGAGTCAAACAAGATGTTAACAGGTACGTAATTAAGAGAAAGCGTACCTGCAACCACATCGGAATCATGAACTAGAGACTTCTTGGTCATCTTAAAAGTCCTAGCCCTAGCAGTACTGGTTGCTGGTCCTTGGGACACACTCCTTCCAGCATTACCTTGGGTCACTAACTTGCAATTCCTAGCTATGTGTCCCACTTTGCCGCAACTGAAACAAGTTACTCCTTGAATCTCAGACTTACAGTCCGTGGAATAATGACCTTTCTGTCCACACTTAAAATAGTTGATATTTTCTCGGCACTGTCCACTGTGCTTATTCCCACACGTCTTACAATCAACCACTGGCTTACTAACCCTCGTCGGGGTAGAGTTAACTGAAGTAGTACTGGGTCTAACCTGGGGAAAATTCTGCCTCTTGAACCTCTTATTCTTATTCTTTCCATACCAACACTGGAACTTACGACTTGCTATTCCTGACTTTGACCTAGCAGGTCCACTTTCAAATTTCCTCTTCTTCTCACCTTGCTCCTTTGCAGCTAACCTTTGATCACTCTCTATCACTAGGGTAGCCTGAACTACCGAAGTATAGGTCTTGAGTTGTAAAGCTACAACTTCACTCCTTATTTATGGATTTAACCCTTGTTGAAACTGCTTCGCTCGTTGAGCTTCCGAACTCACATATTCTGGTGCTATACGGGCCAATTCCGTAAAATTCACTTCATATTCCGTAACACTCCTATCTTCTTGCTTTAATTCCAAAAATTCCATCTCCATTTGACTATTGAGACAGTCCGAAAAATATTTCTCCAAAAACAACTCTGTGAATCTGGCCCATGGAACATGACCTTCTCCTTCTAGGGCTCACTTAGATTCCCACCAATAATTTGAATCATTCTTCAGAAAATAACTAGCATAATCCGTCTTTAAATTCTCACTCACCTTGGTGAGCGCAAACGCCTTTTCCATCTCCTTTTACCATATCCTAGCAGCAACATGATCTACTTCTCCTTAAACTCTGGGGGCTTTACAGCCTGAAAAGACTTGAAACTAACACCCTGATTGGTCCCCCTCATCTCATGCTACTGCTGGATTTATAGTTGCTGTTGTTGGATTTGTTACTGTTGTTGCTGTATGAGATGTTGTTGCTGCAATTGTTGTTGCTGCTGCTGGAATTGTGGTTGCTGTTGGGCCAGCTGTGTAGACTGCTGACGCAACAAGTTCATCAATTCACTCATAGAAGGATCCCCAGCAGATCCGTGATTGGGTTGAGAGTTTCTCTTTAGTGGCATCTCCTGAAACATAATAGTCATTTATAAGAAAATGGATTGCTCCAAGAAGTTTATTTTTATGCATCATTATAGCATTGCCACTAAGACAATATCCTCATCCCCAGTTTAATTGGATCCAGCCTAAGTGAATGATTATAATCTAAAAATGCCAGCAATAGAAACAACAATAATAATAACAACAATAATAGCAACACACAATGTATAAAAGCTGAACAATGAAATAAAGCAGCTACAATACAATAACCAACAGGACCCAACTAGTACAACTGAAAATCCAATTGAAAAGAAACCATCCGAATACACACCAAAATTGGTTGTCATAGCAGCCCCACCTACTACAAACTATCACAACATAATGTACATATACAAAGTAAACAACTACAGAACTCCTAGAAGCCAACTCTGAGCTCTGTATCTCTCTGCTGCAACCCTGGTCTAACCACTACCACTGCCACTGATGGAACCTAGCTCAAATACTAGCCAGTTCACTAGGTCCTGATACTGCATAGCTATGAACTCTGAGCTAATGAAACGGTCAACAGATCTAGCCCTCTCAACAGCCATCTGAGTCAATGCTCGCACACGGGCCCGCACCTCAGGGGAAGGGGCAGAAATGCCCTGGAAATGTGTAATAGGGGGACTCTGATCTCTAATAAATGAAGTATTCATCACTCGGTGAACATGGTAAGGGATTGGTGAAGAAGTACCACTAGGGGCCACAGGAGGTACTGGAGGTCTCATCGAGGAAGAACTGGGACCACAGCCGGGAGGGAAATCCCTAACAGCAGACACAGACCTATGTACCCAACGGGGATGAGTACCAGGTCCAGGGATGTCTCTTGGCATAAAGGAAGGGACTGGTGGAGGAGGCATATGGGTCTCCTCAGCAACAACATCCACGGTCCTCTCAGAATCTGAGCTATCCGAGTCAGAGGGATTCTCCCGAGATGGAGAACTCGAAATCGCAATAGGCCACTGTCAACATAATAAATATACAGGAAAGACACAACCAGGTCAAGGCAATTCTATCAAAACATTTAATAGATGCCAGGGTAACGCCGTTGGAACCCTCGACTGACTCTAAAGGTTTGCTCCTCTACATGAGTTGCTGACTCACACCTAAAGACTCACTTTATCATCTATTCGACACAATCCCTGACCTGGATCAGGGACTTGAACCTGTAGCTCTTATACCAACTGTGACGGCCTCAACCCCGGGGTCAAGAGTTGACGTCACCAAACACAATTACCAAAATATAAACAACAAGATTATTGTTAAAATATACTAACTTGACCCCAAACCATGATCTGATCCAGGTTCAAGTATGATCCAGGTTCACATTATTACAAACCATTTATTCCACATCTAACACACTCTAACTTTATTCAGCAACTCCTCAGACCTCATGGTATGATACAAACTACCTCAGAGGATCCGGGTCCTGAAGGGGCGGGAACATGTGTATGTCTGACTGGTCTTCTAGGCATCTGCGAGATATACATAACAGTTTACAAGGGTCAACATAATCACTCAGCAGTACCAATATATGAATAACGGAATAAAAACAGTAATGTAACAATAATAGTAACAGAGCTGTAATCATGATATCAACACTATATAAAGAAAATCGGAGATAAATCGATATCAATAACTAGCATGCTTTTATCAAAACAACGTAGTAGTGTGCTGTGTAAATAACAAAGTCCAATTTTAGCATGATATTCACAATTATAAAACCGTTGTATCAACTACTTATACCCTTACGGGAATCACAAATCCAAATCAGATACATAACGGATATGTGAAGACAGCTGATCAGGCTATCAATACCAGACGGCTCTAACTGCCATCCCATTTACCTGTTCCGGAACTCAGAGACTAGCTAGGTCTCTGACCTGCTGGACTAATCGGTTATATATTGTGCGCAACCGAATTAGCCTCTTACGCCACCTCAATAGGCCTACTCTGGCCCCTACATATCCTATATCTGATCGTTTTATCCAGTTTTCAAAACACTTGTACCTATCTCATTTTCAAAACCATTTATTTAACCAGCACACATATAAAATCCTGTTCGCAATTTATTTCATTCTAGATAAGTACCTTTCGAAGTTATTTTTCCCCAAAATAATTTGAAAACAGTGATTTATAACTACAGGGGATACGTAACTTAAAACGTTTCTGTTCCATTATGAGAATAAAACATTTAGCTATTCATATGTACTAAACCATAAAAGAATGGTCAGGGGTACTTGCCTTGCAACGCTTTACAAAACCCTAAGTAGCTTTCACGCTGACTTCGATCCTGGGGAAACTCGATTGGGATCTACAAATACAAAATAACCAATTCAGTTATACCGGCATGCTTGATATCCTCAAATCCTAATAACCTAATCCGATAACCCGACTCGTATATATATTATACACATAATCACGTAATCACGTAATTCGAACACAAATAGGGGTAACACGCATAATATAAATACGTATGTTTACAGATACATTTTTAGAAAATTTTGGCAGCACTCCTTTGTTTATAAGACTTCCCGTCGATTACAATCGACGTCAACAATTACAACAATCCACAATATCAACTCCACCATTTTATACAACGTACATCACAACACCATTCGTAATTAATTATTTAAATCCAAAAGTATTTTTCGTAAATCATTTTATTTATTTATAAAATTTAGGACTCAGAACAACGTCATCACCGTCCACCATCCGCTCGTAATGAGTCATCGCGGTACGGCGGAAAAATTCTCGGGGTACTCGGTAATTCGGATTCCAACCAAAATTTCGCCGATTAATTGAAATACTTTCCGCATGAAATTATGTATTTTATTTTATAAAATTAAACTCAACCATTTTCCTGCAGAAAATAATTAAGTTAAATAAATAAAAATTTCAACAGCACACGCGCACAAGCACGCACACAACACAGACACGACCGGGAAGCACAGGGCAGCCGAAAAACGGCAACAAAAACAAGGCTACATAGGAAACTCAGGCAACACACCACCACAATCACAAGTACGCACATATATACATGAATATATATACATATACATACAACCTGTAAACCACCAAGCTCACCGGATACAGGCAGCGGCGGAACCACGACGGTAATCGGACAACACCGAGAAAAGCCGAGGAAGAAAGTGGAGGTGAGGAAACAAGAGAAACAAGGAGCAAACGAGAGATCAGATAGAGAGAATCGAGATTTTTCGAGAGGCACAACTGAGAGCAAAGGGAAATTGATGTTTAAGGGAAGAAATATGGCAGTCACACGTGTCCTGTAAAAACAGGATACGTGTTGATTTATTAACACGTATCCCTGAATACCCGGAGACCCGATCTTTTATCCCGACTTCATATTTTTAACGAACAGAGTGTAATTGAAAACATATTGAAATAAATCCCAACTAGTCTCAAAAGGTCAGAAATATCCCAGAGTAATTAAAACATAATTTCTGAAATTTTAAAAACAATTTTTAAAACACAATTTATACCCGCTTTTTAACCATTAAACGAAATAATGTGCGGGTAAAATTAATTCCAAAAATTCCCAAAATAATTTTAAAATTCTCAGAATAATACGAACTTAATAAAATATGAGTTTCATGATTTTTGAAGATTTCCTGAATTAAATATGGATTTTACACATAACACAATCAAAAAATCATTTAAAATAAATAATTAATGAAATATTGATTTCTCAATTTTATAAAGTCCTAAAAATAATTATTGAAATTATAAAATTATAAAACCAATTTTAGAAACCATCCAAATATTTTTGGAATTAAAACTGCAATAAATTCACTTTTACAAGCGAAATAAAATCGTATAACTCACTAATAAATCACACAATTCAATCCCACATATCAACAGATCACAAATAATTAAATATCAATCAATAACTGTTGCCAAAATCATTACACACATTTTATTTAATTATTTAAAACTTTATTACACTTTGAATATAATAAAAATAAAAGAATATACACGAGTCATTATATGCTAAATGCTCTAAAACTGCATAGAAGAATCTACCCGACAAAGGATTCCAATATCAAATTCCTTAGATCTCTACCAAAGGAATGGATGCCTATGACAGTCTCTTTTAGAAATTCCCAAGATGACAAGAAATTCACCTTGAAAAGACTATATGGCATTCTAAAGACCTATGAGCTTGAGATAGAGCAAGATGAGCAGCTGGAAAAAGGAAGGAAGAAGGGAGGATCCATTGCATTGGTTGCTGAGCAAGAGAGAGAGAAATAGATGAAGGTAGAAGCTGTGGAATCTGCACCAAACCCTAAATTTTGTGAAGGCAAAGGAAAAGGCCTAGTAGTTGGACATGAAGATCATCTTAGTTAAGATGATATGGATGATATAGATGAACATTTGGCTTTTCTATCCAGAAGGATTGCCAAGCTCAATTTCAAGAAGAATTTTGGAGCATCCAAGCCAAACAGAAACATGGTTGTAAGTGAATGCAGAAATCATGATTCTGATAGAAAGAAGTTTGAGCCTGGGGATTACAAGAAGAAATATTTTGAGTTGCTCAAACAAAAGGAAAGAGCCTTTCTAACTCAGGAAAATGACTAGGCTGCTGACGGATTAGATGAGGATGAAGATACAAGCTATGTCACTCTAGCACTTATGGCCAAATCAGATGAAACAAAGGTCAGTTCATTCATAATCAGGTAATCATCACTAATCTAGCATATTTATCTAAAGTTGAGAGTAATGATCCTATAAATGACATGTCTACTGAATTATATCAGCTGCGTGCTACACTCAAATCACTCACTAAAGAAAACACTAAGATTAAAGAGAACAATTTGTTTTTGAGTGAAAGAAACAATATACTAGAAGCTCAATTTGCTGAGTTTGAGAAACTGAAGATAGAATGCAAGATTGCACAAGATGAAATGACAGAATCCTTAAAGAAAGAGGAGATTTTAAGAAAGCAGCTTGAATGAGAACATGAAATAATTAAGGCGTGGAAATCATCTAGAGATGTCCATGCTCAAATTACTAAGTTCAAGGTATAGAGTCTTTTTGTGGTGAAGCCTGGAAAAAGAGTAAGGAGAAACTGAATCCTAACTTGGAAGAAGGACTTTCAACAGATGTGGATTCGATGGATAATGAAGATTATCTGTCGAATGATCAAAAGAATTATTCGTCGAAAGACAAAGAACCACATCCGTCGAGTGAAAGAAGGCCAGTTTGAAAATCTAAGCTAACTAAGTTAAATGAGAAATATGGATCAGTTTCCAAGAACTTTGTTACAAAAAGAAATAAGTCAAGTCAAGGGAAATAGGAGAGTAAATGTAGGATATCTGTCAATCAAGCAATTGAATGACATATTGGAGAAGATTGAGGATAAAGCATAATCTAAAAGAAAAAAATAATAGGAATGGGAAAGTAGGAATTAACAAACATAACAACTACGCACCTGATAAATATGCATCTAGAAAAATATGTGTGAAGTGTGGTAGTGTTAATCATTTGCCTATTAATTGCAAACTTGCTATACCTGCACCCATGTCTGCACCCTCATCATTTCCCAGCATGCCCACAATGCATGTGAATGTTATGTCTGCACATAATTTGAATGCACAATTTGCTAATATGCCATTTGCACAAAATCCTTACTATGCTGCATTTAGTATGCCTCAAATGCCTTTTAGCATGCCTTACTGGAATAACATGTTTGCACAAAATATGCCTTTCTATAACACACCCAAATCCGGGGTCGGGGATCCGGGTTGTCACGAGTTCCATTTCCCTTAATAACACATAATTCTTAATAAACAATCAACTACTGCGTACGGTGACCCCACAATATACACACACACCACAAGTTATAGTCTCAGAGATGAATACCAAAAATAACACGAGTCATTTTATTCCACAATTATAAGTCATTATACCTCAAAAGGGTTTCTGAATAAATTTACATATTCTTTGCCATTATTACAATTCATAAATATACACAAGTCTGATACATCAACAGTTGAAAACCTGGCCTATTAGTAGTTTCTACCTTAGCTACAGCGTCATCAACGCCTACAGGATGCGGAACGTTTCCTATCCGCTTGCGAATTGGGAGCTTAGTCATGTTCATTTTGTCTATCTGTTGTTGTGTGATGAAAGAAGAAAGCAAGGGTGAGCAACAAGCCCACCAAAATAATATGTAAAATGATTAATAATATATGAGCATTCTCATCATAATACTTATAACGACTCATGTATTTTTCTTTTTATTTTAATATTTAAAAGTGTAATAAAGATTTGAATAATTAAATAAAGGTGCATTGATTTTTGGCACCAGTTGTTGATTGTTACTTAATTATTTGTGATATGCTAATATGAGATTAAATTATGTGTTTTATTAGAGAGTTATACGATTTTATTTCGCTTGTAAAAGTGATTTTATTACAGTTTTAATTCTATAAATATTTGGATTGTCTTTAAAATTGGTTTTATAATTTTATAATTTCAATAATTATTTTTAGGACTTTATAAAATTGAGAAATCAATATTTTATTAATTCTTTATTTTTAAATAATTTTCTGAGTGTGTTTGGTTGTAAAATCTATATTTAATTATGGAAATCTTCAAAAAATACGAAACTCATATTTTACGAAGTTTATAATATTCTGAGAATTTTAACATTATTTTGAAAAATTTTTGGGATTAGTTTCACCCGCGCGTCGTTTCGTTATTTGTTAAAAAGCGGGTACAAAGTGCACCTAAAAAATTGTTTTAAAAAATTCAAAAGTTATGTTTTTGTAAACTTCGGGATATTTGTGACATTTTGATATTATTTTCGATATTTTCTGAAATCATCTTTCGTACACCTTAGTCCGTTTATTTCAGATTTCGGGGTTAATGTTTTGTTTCCAGTATTAAAGGACACATGTCAACTTCTTATAAACAGAAATTAACACGTATCCTTGTTATTTGCTACGTGGCTGCCTCGCACAATTTAGCGGCATAACTGTTTTTTATTATTATAATTATTACAATTCTTCCTACTCATCTCTGTGTTCTCAATCTCTCTATCTCGATTCTCTCTCTCCGCTTCTATTCCTCCCTTTCTTGCGTTCTTTCCTCCCTGTTGTTCCTGGTTTCCGCCATTCTTATTTTTCGGCCATTTTCGGTGAGCCGCCGCTTGATTTTCTTGCTTGGCTGGTTCGATTTGTTCTATTAATTTGTGTATAGGCATATGATTATATATATATGTGTACCTGTGTGTGTAAGTGTGTGTGTGTGTAGGTGTGTGTGCTTGTGTGTGTGGCGCGGTGGCGCATGTGTTTGTGCGGCTACGCAGTGTGTTTGTGCGGCTTTGCTTCGTGTTTCTCTGTTGGGTTGGTTTTGGGCTTTGCAGTTGGGCCTGGTTATTTTGGGCCTCTACTGTTGGGCCGAATTTTACAGTTGGGCTCGATTGTTGTAGCCTTTAATTTTTTATTACATATTTTTTGTAGGGTTTTTGATTAATATTCATGATATTAATTATTTGTGCAGAGTAATTCTTAAGGATTAATCGGTGAAATTTTGCGTTGGAAACCCGAGAATTTATCGGGTACCCGCGAAATTTTGCCGCCGTCCGCGATGACTTTTTACGAGCGGACGGTGGACTGTGATGATTTATTCTGAGTCCTAAATTTTATAAATAAATAAAATGATTTATGAAAAATACTTTCGGATTTAAAATAATTAATTACGAAGTGTATTGTAGTATACGTTGTGAAATGGGTTGTGATGTACGTTGTATAAAATGGTGGAGTGATAATATGGATTGTTGTGGATTGTTGACGTCGATTGTAATGGACGGGTAATCTTATAAAAGAAGAAGTTGCTGCCAAAATTTTCTAAAATATATTTGTAAATGTATATAATTATATTCTATGTGTTACCCCTATTTGTCTTCGGGTTATGTGATTATGTGATTATGTGTATAATAATTATACGAGTCGGGTTATCGGATTTGGGTTATTAGAATTTGAGGATATCAAACATGTCAGTATAACTGAATAGGTTATTCTGTATTTGTAGATCCCAGTCGAGTTTCCCCAGGACCGAAGTCAGCATAAAAGCTAATTAGGGTTTCGTAAGCGTTGCAAGGCAAGTACCCTGACCATTATTTTATGGTTCAATATGTATGAATAACTAAATGTTTTATTCTCGTAATGGAACAGAAACATTTTAAGTTACGTATCCCCTGTAGTTATAAATCACTGTTTTCAAATTGTTTTGGAGAAAAGTAACTTCGAAAGGTACCTATCTCGAATGAAATGATTTGCGAAATGGATTTTATATGTGTGCTGGTAAAATAAATGGTTTTGGAAAATGAGATAGGTACAAGTGTTTTGAAAACTGGATAAAACGGTCAGATATGGGATACATTGGGGCCAGAGTAGGCCTATTGATGTGGCGTAAGAGGCTTATTCGGTTGCGCGCAATATATAACCGATTAGTCCAGCAGGTCAGAGACCTAGCTAGTCTCTGAGTTCCGGAACAGGTAAATGGGATGGCAGTTAAAGCCGTCTGGTGTTGATAGCCTGATCAGCTGTCTTCACATATCCGCTATGTATCTGATTTGGATTTGTGATTCCCGTAAGGGCATATATAGTTTATACAACGGTTTTATAAATGTGATTAGCATGCTAAAATTGGACTCTGGTATTTACACAGCACACTGCTATGTTGTTTTGATAAAGCATGCTAGTTAGTGATGTCTAGTTATCTCCGATTTTCATTATAAATGTTGATATCATGATTACAGCTCTGTTCCTATTATTGTTATATTACTGCTTTTATTCCATTATTCATATATTGGTACTGTTCAGCAATTATGCTCACCCTTGCAAACTGTTATGTATATCTCGCAGATGCCTAGAAGACCAGTCAGACAGACCCATGTTTCCGCCCCTACTGGACCCGACTCCTCTGAGGTAGTTTATATTAGGCCATGAGGTCTGATGAGTTGCTGAATAAAGTTAAAGTGTGTTAGATGTTAAATAAGTGGGTTGTAATAATGCGAATCTGAACCATACTTGAACCTGGATCGGATCTTGGTTTGGGGTCAAGTTAGTATATTTTAATAATAATCTTGTTATTTATATTGTTGGTTATTGTGTTTGGTGACGTCAACTCCTGGCCCCGGGGTTGAGGCCGTCACAGTTGGTATCAGAGCTACAGGTTCAAGTCCTTGATTCAGGTTAGGGATTGTGTCGAGTAGGTGATAACGTGAGTCTTTAGGTGTGAGTCAGCAACTCATATAGAGGAGCAAACCTTTAGAGTCAGTCGAGGGTTCCGACGGTGTTACCCTGGCATCTATTCAATGTTTTGATAGAATTTTCTTGACCAGGTTGTGTCTTGCCTGTATATTATATTGACAGTGGCCTATTGTGATTTCGAGTTCTCTATCCCGGGAAAATCCCTCTGATTCGGATAGCTCAGATTTTGAGAGACCCCTGGATGTTGTTGCTGAGGAGACCCCTGTGCCTCCTCCACCAGTTTCTTCCTTTGTGCCGAGACGTATCCCTGGACCTGGTACTCATCCCCATTGGGTACGTAGGTCTGGGTCTGCTCTTAGGGATTTCCCTCCCGGTTGTGGTCCCAGTTCTTCCATGATGAGACCTCTAGTACCTCCTGTGGCCCCTAGTGGTACTTCTTCACCGATCCCTTACCATGTTCATCGAGCGGTGAATACTTCCTTTATCAGAGATCAGAGTCCGGATTTGGCTGCTTAGTTTGATCAGATACCTATTGCACCTTTCCAGGGCATTTCTGCCCCTTCCCCTGAGGTGCGGGACCATGTGAGAGTATTGATCCAGATGGCTGTAGAGAGGGCTAGATCTGTTGACCGTTTCATTAGCTCAGAGTTCAGAGCTGTGCAGTATCAGGACCTAGTGAACTGGTTAGTGTTTGAGCTAGGTTCCATTGGTTGCAGTGGTAGTGGCTAGACAGGGTTGCAACAGAGAGATACAGAGCTCAGAGTTGACTTCTAGGAGTTCTGTAGTTGTTTACTTTGTATATGTACATTATGTTGTGATAGCTTGTAGTAGGCGAGGCTGCTATGACAGCCAATTTTGGTGTGTATTCGGATGGTTTCTTTTCGGTTGGATTTTCAGTTGTACTAGTTAGATACTGTTGATTATTGTATTGTAGCTGCTTTATTCTATTGTCCAGTTTTTATATATTGTGCGTTGCTATTATTTTTGTTATTATTATTGTTGTTTGTTGCTGGCATTTTTTTAGATTATAATCATTCACTCAGGACGAATCCAATTAAACTAGGGATGAAAATATTGTCTTAGTGGCAACACTCTCCTGAAGCATAAATATAAACTGCCTGGAGAAATCTTCTTTCTTAAATATGACTGTTATGTTCCAGGAGATGCCACCAAAGAGAAACTCTCAACCCAATAACGGATCTGCTGGGGATCCTTCCATGAGTGAATTGATGAACTTGTTGCGTCAGCAGTCTGTACAGCTGGCCCAACAGCAACAACAATTCCAACAGCAGCAGCAACAATTGCAATAACAACAATAGCAGCAACAGCAGCTCATACAGCAACAACAACAGCAAATCTAACAGCATCAACTACAAATCCAGCAGCAACATGAGATGAGGGGGCAAATCAGGGTGCTAGTTTTAAGTCTTTTCAGGCACTAAAGCACCCAGAGTTTAAAGGAAAAGTAGATCCTATTGCTGCCAGGATATGGTTAAAGGAGATGGAAAAGGCGTTTGCGCTCACCAAAGTGAGTGAGGATTTAAAGACTGACTATGCTAGTTATTTTCTAAAGAATGATTCGAATTATTGGTGGGAATCTACGCGAGCCCTAGAAGGAGAAGGTCCAGTTCCATCGGCCAGATTTACAGAGTTGTTTTTGGAAAAATACTTTCCGGACTGTCTCTAGAGTCAAATAGAGATGGAATTTTTGGAATTGAAACAAGGAGATAGGAGTGTCACAGAGTATGAAGCAAAGTTTATGGAGTTGGCCCGTATAGCACCGGAATATGTGAGTTCGGAAGCTCAACAAGCGAAGCGGTTTCAACAAGGGTTAAAGCCAGAAATAAGGAGTGGAGTTGTAGCCTTACAACTCAAGACATATACTTTGGTAGTTCAGGCTGCCCTAGTAATAGAGAGTGATCAGAGGTTGGCTGCAAAGGAGCAGGGTGAGAAGAAGAAGAAATTTGAAAATGGACCTGCTAAGTCAGAATCAGGAATAGCGAGTCGGAAGTTCCAGCGTTGGTTTGGAAAGGGTAAGAATAAGAGGTTCAAGAGGAAGAATTTTCCACAGATGAAACCTGGTACTACTTCAGTTAACTTTGCCCGACAAGGATGAGTAAGCCCGTGGGTGATTGTAAAATGTGTGGGAAGAAGCACAGTGGACAGTGCCGAGAGAATATCAATTGTTTTAAGTGTGGACATAAAGGTCACTACTCCACGGAGTGTAAGTCTGAGATTCAAGGGGTTACTTGCTTTAGTTACGGCAAAGTGGGACATATAGCTAGGAATTACAAGTTAATGACCCAAGGTAATGCTGGAAGGAGTGTGTCCCAAGGACCAGCAACCAGTACTGCTAGAGCTAGGACTTTTAAGATGACCAAGAAGTCTCCAGTTCATAATTCCGATGTGGTTGCAGGTACGCTTTCTCTTAATTCCGTACCTGTTAACATTTGTTTGATTCGGGAGCGTCCAAATCTTTTATATCTGTGAATTGTGTGAATAAAATGCAATAGATGTTGCAAGACCTAGAAGAGCCTTTGACCATAGAAGTGGCTAATAAAGATAAAGTAACTGTAAGTCAATTTTATCCTGGATGTTCCCTAGGAATTTTAGAATATATGTTCCCTGTTGACTTAATACCTTTCGAGTTGGGAGACTTTGATGTTATTCTAGGTATGGATTGGTTGTCTTTACATAAGGCGAATATCGACTGTAAGAAAAAGAGAGTTGTTATGTACACCCCAGATAATAAAAGGATCAGTTACCAAGGACAGAGACAGGATAAAAAGTTCCTTTCAGTGATGCAAGCAAAGAGATTGTTGCGGTAAGGGTATGAGGCATATTTAGCTCATGTGGTGGATACGAAGAAAGAGACCCCTATTTTGGATGAGATTCCCATAGTGAGAGAATTCCTTGACATTTTCCCAGAAGAGTTACCAGGATTACCACCTGATCAAGAGATATAGTTTTCCATTGATTTGATACCGAGAGCTGAACCAGTTTCTAAGGCTCCATATAGGATGGCCCCAATAGAAATGAAAGAATTGGCTAAGCAACTTCAGGAATTATTGGTTAAGGGAGTCATTAGACCTAGTGTTTCTCCGTTGGGGTGTTCCAGTGCTATTTGTGAAGAAAAAGGATGGAAGTATGAGATTGTGTATTGACTACAGAGAGTTGAACAAGTTGACAATAAAGAATAAGTATCCTTTGCCGTGAATCGATGATTTGTTTGATCAGCTTAAGGGAGCATGTTACTTTTCAAAGATTGACTTAAGATCTGGCTACCACCAACTGAATATAAAGCCTGAAGATATCCCCAAGACTGCATTCAGAACAAGGTATGGCCATTACGAGTTTCTAGTGATGTCGTTTGGATTGACGAATGCGCCAGCGACTTTCATGGATTTGATGAATAGGGTATATAAGGAGTATCTGGATATGTTTTTTATTGTATTTATTGATGAAATCCTCATATATTTGAAGAATCCAGAAGATCACGCAATGCAACTACAGATTACTCTTCAGAAATTAAGAGAAAAGCAATTGTATGCGAAGTTTTCTAAGTGTGAGTTTTGGCTGACAGAAGTACAGTTTCTTGGTCATGTAGTAAGTAAGGAAGGTATCAAAGTAGACCCAGTAAAGATTGAAGCCGTATCAAAGTGGGAGCAACCGAAGACACCGACGGAAATAAGAAGTTTTCTTGGGTTAACAGGATATTATCGACGGTTTGTGAAAGATTTCTTGAAGATTGCATCCCCATTGACCAAGTTGACCAGGAAGAACGAGAAGTTCATTTGGACAGAAAAGTGTGAAGAAAGTTTCCAGGAATTGAAACGAAGATTTGTGACGGCTCCAGTATTAGCATTGCCAGATGAGACGGGAAACTTTGTGATCTATAGTGATGCTTCTTTGAAAGGATTAGGTTGTGTATGCATCATGACAAAGTTATTGTTTATGCCTCCAGACAGTTAAAGCCTCACGAACAGAAATATCCAGTTCATGACCTTGAGTTGGCGGCTATAGTGTTTGCTCTAAAGTTATGGTGTCACTACTTGTATAGAGAGAAATGTGATATTTATACAGACCATAAGAGCCTGAAGTACATATTCACGCAGAAGGATTTGAATATGAGACAGAAAAGGTGGTTGGAGCTGATTAAGGACTACGATTGTTCGATTAACTATCACCCAGGTAAAGCCAATATGGTGGCTGATGCCTTGAGTAAAGAAAGGCTGAATATGGTTAAGATTGCGGAAGAATTAGCACATGACTTGGAAAGAATGGAGATTGAGGTTCGAGTACCTAGTGAGAATCAAGAGCAACTATATGAAGTTACTTTCCAGCCGGCATTAATGGAAAAGATCAGAATGTGTCAAGAAGGAGTTATGGAACAAGAGTTGGATAGTTTGATAGGAGAAGAGTTGGGTACTCAGAAGGATAATCAAGGGTTATATAGATTTTCATCCAGAGTTTAGATTCCTAATGTAACGGAATTGAAGAATGAAGTATTACACGAAGTGCAAAACTCTAGGTTTTCTATCCACCCTGGTAGTACTAAGATGTACCAAGATTTGAAGAGAAACTTTTGGTGGCCAGGAATAAAGAAGGATATTGCCAATTGGGTAAGTAAGTGTCATGTATGTCAAATGGTGAAAGCCGAGCATCAACGACCAAGGGGATTGTTACAACCTTTGGAGATTCCCCAATGGAAGTGGGAATAGATTGCTATGGATTTTGTAGTGGGATTGCCAAGGACGAGAGAAAATCATGACGCTATTTGGGTAATGATTGATAGATTGACTAAGTCAGCATATTTTCTTCCGATCAATGAAAGGTATTCGTTGGAAAAGCTAGTTAAGTTATACTTGGATGAGATAGTTACTAAACATGGAGTGCCCGTGTCTATAGTGTCAGATCGAGACCCTAGGTTTAATTCCAGGCTCTGGACTAAATTCTAAGAGTGCCTGGGAACAAAGTAGAATATGAGCACCGCTTATCATCCTCGGATGGATGGCCAAAGTGAAAGAACGATTCATACCATAGAGGATATGTTGAGAGTCTGTGTTTTAGATTTTAAAGGTAATTTGGATGAATACCTACCTTTAATTGAGTTCTCGTATAATAAAAGTTACCATGCTAGTATCGGGATGCCACCTTATGAAGCTTTGTATGAACGTAAGTGTCAATTACTGTTGTATTGGGATGAGGTAGGAGAAAAGAAAGTGTTGGGTCCTGAGTTGATTTAGCAAACCAGAGATGCCATAGTGTTAATTAGGAAAAGATTGGAAGCAGCCCAAGATAGACAGAGGAAGTATGCAGATTTGCATAGCAAAGATATGGACTTTGAAATAGGAGCTCTGGTGTTACTAAAAGTATCACCTTGGAATGGGTTAGTTCGATTTGGTCAGAAGGGTAAACTTAGCCCTAGATTTCTAAGACCTTTTGTGGTTTTGAAGAAAGTGGGAAAGGTCGCTTATGAGATAGCGTTACCACCGCAGTGGCAGCACATTCATAATGTGTTCCACATGTCTATGTTGAAGCCCTATATCCCTAGCTCGAATCAAGTCATAGAATATGAACTGATTGAGCTTCAGCCAGATTTGTCCTATGTGCAACAACCGATTAAAATCCGAGACCGTAAGGAACGAGTCCTTAGGAATAAGTCAATTCCCATAGTAAAAGTTTTATGGAGAAATCCTCGAGTAGAAGACTCTACTTGGGAATTAGAGTCAGACATGCTTGATAAATATCCTCATTTGTTTAGTTAAGTCAGATTCTGGGGACATAATCTTTTTAAGGGGGAAAGGATAACGACTCGTGTATTTTTCTTTTTATTTTAATATTTAAAAGTGTAATAAAGATTTGAATTATTAAATAAAGGTGCATTGATTTCTGACAGTAGTTGTTGATTGTTACTTAATTATTTGTGATATGCTAATATGAGAATTGGATTATGTGTTTTATTAAAGAGTTATACAATTTTATTTCGCATGTAAAAATGATTTTATTACAGTTTTAATTCTATAAATATTTGGATTGTCTTTAAAATTGGTTTATAATTTTATAATTTCAATAATTATTTTTAGGACTTTATAAAATTAAGAAATCAATATTTTATTAATTATTTATTTTAAATAATTTTCTGAGTGTGTTTGGTTATAAAATCCATATTTAATTATGGAAATCTTCAAAAATTATGAAACTCATATTTTACGAAGTTTATAATATTCTGAAAATTTTAAAATTATTTTGGAAATTTTTGGGATTAGTTTCACCCGCGCGGCGTTTCGTTATTTGTTAAAAAGCGGGTACAAAGTGCACCTAAAACATTATTTTAAAAATTTCAAATGTTATGTTTTTGTAAACTTCGGGATATTTGTGACATTTTGATATTATTTTTGAAATTTTCTGAAATCATCTTTCGTACACCTTAGTCCGTTTATTTCAGATTTCGGGGTTAATATTTTGTTTCCAGTATTAAGAGACACGTGTCAACTTCTTATAAAAAGAAATTAACACGTATCCTTGTTATTTGCTACGTGGCTGCCTCACACAATTTAGCAGCATAATTGTTTTATTATTATTATTATTATTATTACAATTCCTCCTACTCATCTCTGTGTTCTCAATCTCTCTATCTCTATTCTCTCTCTCTCCGCTTCTATTCCTCCATTTCTTGTGTTCTTTCCTCCCTGTTGCTCCTGGTTGCCGCCGTTCTTGTTTTCCGGCCATTTTTGGTGAGCCGCCGCTTGATTTTCTTGCTTAGCTGGTTCGATTTGTGCTATTAATTTGTGTATATGCATATGATTATATATATGTGTGTACCTGTGTGTGTAAGTGTGTATTTGTAGGTGTGTGTGCGTGTGTGTGTGGCGTAGTGGCGCGTGTGTTTGTGCGGCTGTGCAGTGTGTTTGTGTAGCTTTGCTTCGTGTTTCTCTGTTGGGTTGGTTTTGGGCTTTGCAATTGGGCTCGATTGTTGTAGCCTTTAATTTTTATTTCCTATTTTATGATATTAATTATTTATGCAGAGTAATTCTTAAGGATTAATTAGTGAAATTTTGGGTTGGAAACCCTAGAATTTAACGGGTACCCGCGAAATTTTGCCGCCGTCCGCGATGACTTTTTACGAGCGGACGGTGGACTGTGATGATTTATTCAGAGTCCTAAATTTTATAAATAAATAAAATTATTTATAAAAAAATACTTTCGGATTTAAAATAATTAATTACGAAGTGTATTGTAGTATACGTTGTGAAATGGGTTGTGATGTACGTTGTATAAAATGGTGGAGTGATAATGTGGATTATTGTGGATTGTTGACGTCGATTGTAATCGACGGGTAGTCTTATAAACAAAGGAGTTGCTGCCAAAATTTTCTAAAAATATATTTGTAAATGTACATAATTATATTCTACATGTTACCCCTATTTGTGTTCGGGTTATGTGATAACGTGATAATGTGTATAATAATTATACGAGTCGGGTTATAGTATTTGGGTTATTAGAATTTAAGGATATCAAGCTTATTAGTATAACTGAATAGGTTATTCTGTAATTGTAGATCCCAGTCGAGTTTCGCCAGGACCGAAGTCAACGTGAAAGCTACTTAGGGTTTCGTAAGCGTTGCAAGGCAAGTACCCTGACCATTCTTTTATGGTTCAGTACGTATGAATAACTAAATGTTTTATTCTTGTAATGGAACAGAAACATTTTAAGTTACGTATCCCCTGTAGTTATAAATCACTGTTTTCAAATTGTTTTGGGGAAAAGTAACTTCGAAAGGTACCTATCTCGAATGAAATGTTTGCGAAATGGATTTTATATGTGTGCTGGCAAAATAAATGGTTTTGGAAAACGACATAAGTACAAGTGTTTTGAAAACTGGATAAAACGGTCAGATATGGGATACATTGGGGCCAAAGTAGGCCTATTGAGGTGGCGTAAGAGGCTAATTCGATTGCGCGTAATATATAACAGATTAGTCCAGCAGGTCAGAGACCTAGCTAGTCTCTGAGTTCCGAAACAGGTAAATGGGATGGAAGTTAGAGTCGTCCGGTGTTTATAGCCTGATCAGTTGTCTTCACATATCCGCTATGTATCTGATTTGGATTTGTGATTCCCGTAAGGGCATAAGTAGTTGATACAGCGGTTTTATAAATGTGATTAGCATGCTAAAATTGGACTCTGGTATTTACCCAGCACACTGCTATGTTGTTTTGATAAAGCATGCTAGTTAGTGATATCCAGTTATCTCCGATTTTCATTATAAATGTTGATATCATGATTACAACTATGTTCCTATTATTGTTACATTACTGCTTTTATTCCATTATTCATATGTTGGTACTGCTGAGCAATTATTCTCACCCTTGCAATACTCATGAACGTCTTGGTCAAGCAGATATGAACCAAGTTTGATATCTTAACGCGACCAAGTCACAAAATATTCTGTATATATGTATATATACTTTTTCAAAATCTTGGAAGTCCTCTTCCACGCATAATATACACCGAGTTCCAGTTTATAACTGTATAAAAATATCGTTGCAATGTGATCTCATATATCTAACCTTGTCTCAACGTTTTTCTGAAAGTCTTTGTCATGCGTAAGATAATCATTTACTAGATATAAGTTTAAAAGATGAAGTTAAAAGATACTCCAATATACTTATATCTTTTACGAATACTACTTGAACTACCACCGTTCAAGTTATAATTAGTTTCAAAATTTCGTCACATAGATGAGGCTACAAGATAAGACTTGAATAAATTAAATCTTTGAAATATCATTCAAAAGAAATGAAGTTACGAGATACTTCATTAAGTCCCGATATATATATATATATATATACACCTCTATATATGTATATATATAATACATTCCCTAAAAACCTCTGTCATGAAAGTATAAACAGAGTTGTCATATCCAATGAATTTGGAAAGAAGAGAATTTTGGCATAAACCCGATATCTTGTTGATCAGGAAAAGATACCCATTAAGTAACCTTTTCTACTGTAGATGGATGAATTCCTCGCCTGTAATAACCCCAAAATTTTCAACTTTTTGTAACCCTTGTGAATAGTGTTTTAGCTGAATGAGAAAACTTTTCGTGCCACACTATGTTGGGGTTCTGTTATGGATATTCTGGGATATTATTAGTACTCTATGTGGTATATAAGTGTATGTAAAGATCGTCAGAATCCAATTCCCGAACACTTGGATTTTTCCCGGAAATCCACTAGATACGGAGAGAATTGAGTATAAGGTAACAGGATAAAAAAAAGGATTTAAATTAAAGGATTATGATAGAGGATCATAAAAAGAAATATAATGTATTGAGAAAGGTTTAGGGAACCTAAGTAATAAGATCCCGGGTATGATCCTTCAAACGATAAACGAGAACGAAAGTTAAGCGAACCGTATGACGGATCAGCGGTCATTAGGCAAACGATTAGGAAGTTAATCAAAGGGATTAGTGGGGATGATGTCATCCAACCAATAGAAAGAGGACAAGGAGGGGAGGATGACATCATGAGGATGACACAAGCATGACATGGGAAGGAAGGAGGTGTGGTTGAATGAGAACCACACAAATTCAAGGGCAACAAGGTAATTGACTAAATCAAACACAAAAACAAAGCAACCAAGCCAAGTAAATTCATTTTTCATCAAAAATCAAAAAGAACCAAGGCTTGTTCTTGAAGAGCTCTCGGCTTTTTACTATTCAAAAGGCAAGGAAATTCAAAAATCAAAGATCCAAGCTTCCTAAATTGGTGAGTTAATTCCCTAATCATCTTCATGCTTAGTTAGGGCTATATCATGAGTTTAAGCCATCAATTCCTTCTCCATCTTCTTTATTTAATCAAAGAAGAAGACTATGAATAGTGTTTTCAAGTTTTTAACTTGAAGTTTTTCTTGTTTTCCTTGAAGATCCAAGCATTCCTAAGACTTCTCAAAGCTTCTTAAGGCTTCCTAGCTCCTCCCACCACTTCAAGGAAGGTATATCATCTCCAAACCCTAGATTCCTATGTATTATAAGATGATTTTTATTAGTAGGGTGATTTTGTAGCTTGATGTTGTGATTTAGAGTTTGGGATTTGAAATGGTAGTGAAATGGAATGGTAAATGTTGTTGTTTTGATTAAAAGAACTTAAGTATGATTAAAGTTAAGCTTAGGCATAAGTATGAATGTTAAAATTGAATTGGTTGGGGTTGTTATGATGTGATAAGGATGGATGTTGGTTGTATGTTGGATTTGAGGTTGAATTGGGTTGGTTTTGAATGGTTTTAAATTGGGAAATCGCGTAAACATAGCCGTCGTAACGTCCGATTTTCTTTAGACTGTTTTTGTACATAACATTAGGACCCTAGAAACCCCTGCTAGATTATTACCACTGCCATGTTTAGATAGCTCATGTTACGAGCTTCGTTTTGATATGTAGTTCGTTCGATTCCGATGCACGGTTTAGGAGAAACGACCGTTTCAAGTAACGGCGTTTCGCGAACGAAACTTTTCCCCTCGCCTTACTTTGAAATATAGGTTAAAGACCGAAAAGGGTTAATTAATGTATGAAACATTTATGGTAAGTGTGTTAGGTAGTTGGTAAGACACTCGCGAAGGAATCGCCTTAAAACTCGTAAAGGTTAAATTATTAAAAATGGTGGAGCCGAGGGTACCCGGGTGACTTAAGCAAATTAGTAAGCGCAAAACAAGCGTTAGAGTCTAAGTTAGTTAAAGTATAGATTTACAAGTGACTTTGGTTTAATTCCAACTTACTTGTTGTTTATAGGTTACCAGACTCGTCCCGAGCCTTTTATCACCCCAAGTCGCTCAGGCAAGTTTTCTACCCGTTATAACTGTTGTGGTGATGAATATATGTATTTGTATTATCTTGCGATAGATGCATGTTGGTTAATTAGCAAATGTTGTTATATATTGAAGCATGCTGCTATGGTATATATATATGCATGCCTGTTTCGCATTCTTTCCATATATATATCTGTTGATTCAGTTGATAATACCTATGCTAGAGGATAGCGATAATTTGCATATACCCTTAGTACAGGGACCCAAAGGTGAAAATATTTTCTAAAACCGGGAGTCGAGGATCCCGAGTAGATTTTGTATATATGGATATAAATATATATATATATATATATATATATATATTTATACTTATATATATATGGTCATAGTTTTCAAAACTATTAATCGAATAAGGTTTATTCGATAACTTTAACTTTATTTTATTATTGAATATTATTTCGAATATTATTCGAAGGCGTATGACTCCTTTATATTAAATGAATATTATTTTGAATATTCATTCGAGGACTTATGACTCCTTTTATTTTATTATCTGAATATTATTTGAATATTCATTCCAGGGCTTATGACTCAGTTTATATTGTTTAATGAATATTTTTGAATATTCATTTGAGGATCTATGACTCCGATTATTTGCTGAGATTTGTTCTTTATTTTATTAAAGAATAAGGTGTAAATAATCAAACTTATTTTCGATTATTCAAATAAAGATAGTACTTTCATATAAGTATATCTTTGGTTATTTAATATTCGTTTCAAGTATAAGTTTTAATACTTTTACTTCAATTATTTTTATAAAGATTATTCTTTATGGGAATATTATTTAAATAATAATATTCAGTCATTTTCTAAATATTCTGGGGACTGATTTACTTCATTAAATAAGCTTTACTCCAAACACTCTATAAAGTGTTTTCGAGTCTTCAAAATGATTTTTAAAAGATAGAGCGGATCCCAAAACTCATTTTTATATTTAAGATCTTCCTTTTAAGGGGATTTAAATACTCGCTCAAAACCTGAGGGATCCGGCTCTGTGGTGTGTTTTATATTCGCAACAAGGTTGCTGTTTTGTTAAATGAATTGATTACTTACCCAACACTCGGGAAGTAAAATTCTTGGAACAAGTTAATCCATTAACAGGCATCGCCTGGGAAATATCGGTGAGTTTTCCTTTCCAACTAGATACGACTTCTTGGTGGAGCCGTATCAACAAGTTTCTACTTGGGGAAAGTGGGGACGAGCTTTACGTTTCAGAGTCATGGATTTCATCTGAACTAGGAGTGGCGTAAGTGGTCGAGTAGAGCCGGCCCAGCCTTATTATATTGGCCCAAATGGCCTGGAAGTTCCGCTAAGGCGGTCCATTCCTTAGGAGTTCAGTGTTCGGTTGACAAGTAAATCCGACAGGTTCTCCTCTACATGTAGAAAATGGTGGGGTTGTACTACTACGACTGATCATCGTAAGTGGTCTTCCTGGCGCGGCAAACTCCCGTAATGAGTTCATCATCCATTTGGATAATTCTGCGACACTACCCGTAGCATTTCGATCGAAAGGCTACTAATGGGTGGTTGCCGAAGCATTGACAGGGTCAAACATTTTTATTGGTGTATCCATTGAATGAAGTATCTCGTAACTTCATTTCTTTTCAAAATATTTCAAAGCTCAAATATTTTCAAGTTTTATTTATGGTCTCATCTATGGGATGACCTCGTGAATCTTATTATACTTCGAACAGTAGTAGTTCAAGTAGATATCTAAAAAAAAATGGTATAAGTATAGTGAAGTAATTGGTAACTTCATCTTCTTTTAAAACTTATATCCAGTAAGTAATTACCTTACTCATGATAAAGAATTCTAGTAAGTATCCATTTAGATACTTGTATTATTGTTATCACTATATATTATCTTGCGAGCTGTAAGGCTCACTCTTGCTTTATTTCTTCATCACACAACAACAGTTAGGAAAGATGGCCAGACTCCAGCAGACCCAGCGCAAGCGCGTGGGAAGCGTCCCGCGTCTTCTCGATGATGTTGTTGCTACTATAGCTGCAGAGGTAGATCTATTGTAGATCAGACCATCTACTTTTGAGAATCAATTATGTATAATTATAACATGTGGCAGATAATGGCAATTAACTGTAAATTTATCAAGTAATCATTTTGGGTTGTAATAACTTTTAAATTGTGGATTCAAAGACTTGTTCTTATTTCAATTTCATCTCTGAGACTATAATGGGTTGTGGTGTGTGTTAGTGTAGGGTCACAGTATAAGGTTTTTTATTATTAATTAAGTGAAGTGATATTGTGGAAAGAAAGACCGTGACGACCCGGATCCCCGACCCCGGATCTGGGGGTGTTACAGAAATGGTATCAGAGCTAAGCGTTATAAACCTCAGAGATGATGTGACGATACAATAATAAACTCACAAAGATAATAAGAACTCTTGCCAAGTTCATGGTCGGACTACTTAAAGTAGTGCTGACAGTTAAAACCCTTACGGGAACCCTTATAAGTATCATGATAGTAACTTAGTTTGTTTAATGTGTAGGCGCCTGGGATAGAGGACCCTGAGATGTTCGAGCGTGAGCATGATGAGGCATTGCTAGATGTTGAGGATCAGGAGGAGCCTGAGATGGAGGAGGACCCCTCAGAGGAGTCAGAGACGGAGGTCATTGCTATTTCAGATAAGGAGGACCCTTCAGAGGAGTCAGAGACAGAGGTTATTGCTATTCCAGATGAGGAGGACCCGGATGAGGTCCCAGTAGCTGATGAGCGTGTTGGACCTATGGTAGTGTATGCTGGTACCCCATTACCCACACTTCCGGTGGTCAGAGCCCCTACCCCTCCACCACTATCCTGGATTCCCGATGATGACAGCTCAGAGACCCATACTTCCGAGCCTAGGCAGACCGAGGAGGCACCCTCAGCGGCTCCGGATTCACCACCTCTTGACCCTGCCCACAGGCAGTCTTCGTTAGCTCATGGATATGTTCAGGATTTTCTGAGGACCCGGGTGGCTGTTGCCGAGGGCCGACTAGATGAGGCCAGGAGGGAGTTGGATGCAGAGAGGGCGGGTAGGCGTACCCGAGCTTATGAGACTAGGGCTTCTATACCCCGATCCTTGAGGAGGGAGCTTACGGGGATAGAGCTCACGTCCCGAGCGAGACTCAGATCTCTCCAGGGGGACAGGCATGGTAGGATCTCCATGCGGCAGGCCGACTATATCTTCCGTCGTGCGATGGAAAGGGTATGGGAGCTGACCCGCTCCGGTGTGTGATTCAGGATTGATGATGGAATAGTCTAGTTGTCTAGTTAGCCGAGGCCTTAGTAAGAGCCAATTTTCCGGGATAGTTGACTTGTATATAGCATCCCTTTTTCTGACTAGACAGATAGACTCTTGTGTATCACTTTTGGGACAGATGACTGTAGCACTGTTGTACTTTTGACCAGATCAAACTATGTATTTCTCGCTTTATGTATATATTTATTTCCTTTGGTTCAGTTCATTAGTGACGGGATCACTGTTTTTATCATTATTATTACTGCACTTCGTATTAGAACCTTCTTAAAATAATAGAATTGCGATATACGTTCTCCCCATTATAAGAGCTGTGCAAGGCACAATGTTGTATATGATTGTGACCTAACGTTGAATTTTTCCCAATAATTTTTTTTTATTATTATCAGAATCATGCCGCCAAGAAAGATTGGAACTAGGGCGAACCCTGGATCTGAGGACCAGGGAAGCCATAACCAGGATGATAGGAACCCGGAACACAGTGAAGAGGAAGACGAGGATTATATGGAACAGGATGACTCCCTGTATGAAGAGGAAGAGGAAACATATGATGTTGAGGGATTTGAGATAGAGGCTGAAGAAGGAGAAACCGAGGTTGAGCAACCAGTACCAAACCCAGACATGGATCCCATGGGCCAGTTCATGCAACTCCTAAGGCAGAACTTGGAACGTCAACCCAACCCACCCCCTCAAGGAAATAACAATACTGTGGCGAACTCTTTCAGGGCTTTTAAGTCCCTTAAGCCCCCTGAGTTCCACGGATCAGCCGACCCAGTTGAGGCAAGGGCATGGTTAAAGGAAATGGAGAAATCCTTTGAGATTTTGAGTATCGATGAGGCACAGAAAACTGTATTTGCTACCTACCTTCTGAAAGGAGAAGCTAACTACTGGTGGGAGGCCAAGAAAAACATGGAGACATATGCTATTATAACCTGGGAGAGATTTAGTCAGTTGTTTCTGGGAAAGTATTTCCCGAGGTTTATGGAAAACCAGATGGAGCTCAAGTTCTTGGAGCTAAAGTAGAATAACTTGTCTGTAGCAGAGTACGAAGCAAAATTTACTGAGTTATCAAGGTTTGTGCCGGAGTTTGTGAGCACCGAGGAAAAGAAAGCTAGGAGGTTTCAGCAGGGACTGAAACCGTCGATTCAGAATAGGGTGGCAATCCTTGAGCTTACGGATTATGCCACTCTAGTGCAAAAGGCAACGATTGTAGAAGCCGGAAGTGAACAGATGCAGAAGGAAAGAGAGAAGAAGGGAATAAAGAGGAAAAGTATGAGCATGGGTGGGGGTTCAGCAGGAAGGAGCTTCCCAACTAGATTTAATCGAGGAGCAGTGTCCCTACCGGGAAAGAACACTGGGTTTAAGCGGCCAATGAGCATGAATGTGAGCCAGAGCGGCCAGAAGTCAAGAATGTCTTATTCCAACCAGTCTCGACCCCCATTGCCAACCTGTAACACTTGTGGAAGAATGCATTCTGGGGAATGTAAGGGAAAGCCAGTAACCTGCTTTAAGTGTGGGCAAGTGGGCCACTATTCTCACAAATGCCCTTCGTCAGCCCCTGCCGTCATTCCAACCACCAATTGTCATCTGTGTGGACGCCCGGGTCATTGGAAGAGGGAATGCCCAATGAACAAACCAGCAGCTTCGGGAGCAAGCAGGGCTGCTTCCAATAAGCCACCTACTGCAAGGACTTTCAACATGACAGTCCAGGATGCTATGAAAGATTCAGATGTGATAGCAGGTACCCTTTCTCTAAATTCAGTCAGTGCAAACGTTTTATTTGATTCGGGAGCAACTAAATCTTTTATATTAAGGGACTTTGCGCGTAAATTAAGACTTAAAGCTGAACCCTTGATAGAACCCTTACAAGTAGAAATAGCCAACCATGAAATTATTCCTGTTAACCAGATTCACCCCGCCTGTGAGATAGGCATAGGGGAGCAATCTTTTAGTGTGGATCTGATTCCTTTTAAATTAGGGGAGTTTGATGTAATTTTGGGAATGGACTAGCTATCTAGCAATGATGCTCAGATAGACTGTAAAGGGAAGAAAGTTAAGCTAAATATCCCAGGGAAGAAAGAAGTTATATTTAGAGGAAAGAGGCAGACGCAGAAATTTTTGACTATGGCCCAGGCCAGAAGGATGCTACGAAAAGGAAATGAGGCCTACCTAGCCTATGTGGTGGACACGCAGAAGGAGGTGCCCAACTTACAAGAAATTCCAGTAGTCAACGAATTTGAAGATGTATTCCCACAAGACCTTCCGGGATTACCACCCGATAGAGTGATTGAATTTGCTATTGAGTTGGCCCCAGGGACGGCGCCAGTTTTAAAAGCACCTTACCGGTTAGCCCCGTTAGAAATGAAGGAATTAGCTATCCAATTGCAGGAACTCTTGGATAAGGGTATGATAAGACCCAGTGTGTCTCCGTGGGGAGCACCTGTTTTATTTGTTAAGAAGAAAGATGGGAGCATGAGGCTGTGCATAGACTATCGAGAGTTGAATAAGCTAACCATAAAGAACAGGTACCCATTACCTAGAATAGACGATCTGTTCGACCAGCTAAAGGATGTTGTTTATTTTTCCATGATCGACCTGAGAACTGGATATCACCAACTAAAGATTAAACCCGAAGATATTTCCAAGACAGCGTTCCGTACCAGGTATGGGCATTATGAGTTCTTGGTAATGTCCTTTGGATTAACCAACGCCCCAGCGGCTTTCATGGATTTAATGAATAGAGTATTTAAGAAGTACTTGGACAAATGTGTGATAGTTTTTATCGATGATATTTTGATCTACTCAAGGACTGAGACAGAACATGCAGAGCATTTGAGGATAGCTCTAGGAATACTAAGAGAGGAACAGTTATATGCCAAATTCTCGAAGTGTGAATTCTGGCGGAATGAAGTACAGTTTTTAGGACATGTGATCAATAAGGAAGGAGTATTGGTCGACCCCTCCAAGATAGAGGTGGTCTCAAATTGGGAAAGGCCAACCACACCCACAGAGGTAAGGAGTTTTATAGGATTGGTTGGCTACTATCGTAGATTTGTACAGGACTTTGCGAAGATCGCAGCCCCTTTGACCCGACTTACTCGTAAGATAGAGAAGTTTGAATGGACGGAGAAATGCGAGAACAGTTTTCAGGAATTAAAGAAAAGGTTGATAACGGCTCCGGTGTTGGCATTGCCGGACGGAAAAGGAGATTTTGTGATATATAGTGACGCGTCGCACAAAGGACTAGGGTGTGTGCTTATGCAACACGGTAAAGTGATTGCGTATGCGTCGAGACAACTGAAGGAATACGAGATTAGATATCCTACTCATGACCTTGAGCTCGCGGCAATAGTATTTGCCTTAAAAATTTGGAGGCACTACTTGTATGGAGAGAAGTGCGAGATTTTCACAGACCATAAGAGCCTCAAGTACATATTTACGTAGAAAGAGCTCAACATGCGCCAGAGGATATGGTTAGAACTAATCAAGGACTATGATTGTGAGATTCTCTATCATCCAGGGAAAGCCAATGTGGTGGCTGATGCCCTTAGTAGAAAGGAAAGACTCAGAATGATAACGACTTCGGAAAAATTGATAAGGGATTTTGAGAGAATGGAAATAGAAGTAAAGGTAACCGGAACCGGAACTGAAAAGCTTTTTGAGATCTCAATGCAGCCAGAGTTATTGGAAAAGATCAGATTGTGCCAGGAGAAAATGATGAATGAAGGCAGAGAGTCAATGACTGGAGAGGAGATCCATACCGAGAAAGATGATAAAGGGATAATGAGGTACTTCTACCGGATTTGGGTTCCGAATGTTCAAGAGCTTAAAGATGAGATATTGGATGAAAGCCATAGTTCAAGGTATTCCATTCACCCGGGAAGTACCAAGATGTATAGGGATTTGAAGGAATATTACTGGTGGCCCAACATGAAGAGGGACGTAGCAGAATGGGTAAACAAATGTTTGACTTGCCAAAGGGTAAAGGCAAAGCACCAGAGACCCAGTGGACTCTTACGACCCCTGGAGATTCCCGAATGGAAATGGGAACAGATAGCGATGGATTTTGTTGTAGGATTGCCAAGGACGAAAGCCAATCACGACGCCATATGGGTAATTATAGACCGACTGACAAAGTCAGCTCATTTCATTCCTATCAATGAGAGATACACAATCGATAGACTGGTGGACATTTACCTTAAGGAAATAGTGACGCGACATGGAGTCCCAGCGTCCATTGTCTCAGACCGAGACCCCAGGTTCAACTCCAGATTTTGGAGGAGCTTTCAGGAATGTGCGGGGACCAAGTTAAATATGAGTACCGCGTACCATCCCCAGACGGATGGGCAGAGTGAAAGGACCATCCAGACACTAGAAGATATGTTGAGAGTCTGTACAATAGACCTTAAAGGAAGTTGGGATGATCACTTGCCGTTGATCGAGTTTTCTTATAACAATAGCTTTCATGCTAGCATCGAAATGCCGCCTTATGAGGCCCTGTATGGAAGAAGGTGTCGATCTCCCTTATACTGGGATGAAGTAGGAGAGCGGAAGATGCTCGGACCCGAAGTGGTCCAAAGGACCAAAGATATAGTGGATCTTATCAGAGGGCGACTTGTAGCAGCCCAAGACAGACAGAAGAAATATGCAGACCTAGCCCGAAAGGACAAGGAATATGAAGTAGGGGACTTAGTACTGCTGAAAGTATCCCCTTGGAAGGGATTAATGAGGTTCGGAAAGAAAGGAAAACTAAGCCCAAGATACATTGGACCTTTTGAGATATTAAGACGGATTGGAAAGTTAGCTTACGAGCTAGCCCTACCCCCTAATTTGCAACAAGTTCATAATGTGTTCCATGTGTCAATGCTAAGGAGGTATCATCGGGATGCCAGACACATAGTGGAGTACGAGCAGGTGGATATGCAGCCAGATCTAACTTACGTGGAGAAGCCAGTAAGGATTATAGATAAGAAGGAGCAGGTGCTTCGGAACAAAGTGATCAAGCTAGTCAGAGTACTATGGCAGAATCATAACGTGGAAGAATCAACTTGGGAACTAGAGAGCACAATGCTAGAAAAGTACCCCCATTTGTTTTCTGTTTGATTCCGGGACGGAATCCTTTTAAGGAGGGGAGACTGTAATAACCCCAAAATTTTCAACTTTTTGTAACCCTTGTGAATAGTGTTTTAGCTGAATGAGAAAACTTTTCGTGCCACACTATGTAGGGGTTCTGTTATGGATATTCTGGGATATTATTAGTACTCTATGTGGTATATAAGTTTATGTAAAGATCGTCAGAATCCAATTCCCGAACACTTGGATTTTTCCCGGAAATCCACTAGATACGGAGAGAATTGAGTATAAGGTAACAGGATAAAAAAAAGGATTTAAATTAAAGGATTATGATAGAGGATCATAAAAATAAATATAATGTATTGAGAAAGGTTAAGGGAACCTAAGTAATAAGATCCCGGGTATGATCCTTCAAACGATAAACGAGAACGAAAGTTAAGCGAACCGTATGACAGATCAGCGGTCATTAGGCAAACGATTAGGAAGTTAATCAAAGGGATTAGTGGGGATGATGTCATCCAACCAATAGAAAGAGGACAAGGAGGGGAGGATGACATCATGAGGATGACACAAGCATGACATGGGAAGGAAGGAGGTGTGGTTGAATGAGAACCACACAAATTCAAGGGCAACAAGGTAATTGACTAAATCAAACACAAAAACAAAGCAACCAAGCCAAGTAAATTCATTCTTCATCAAAAATCAAAAAGAACCAAGGCTTGTTCTTGAAGAGCTCTCGGCTTTTTACTATTCAAAAGGCAAGGAAATTCAAAAATCAAAGATCCAAGCTTCCTAAATTGGTGAGTTAATTCCCTAATCATCTTCATGCTTAGTTAGGGCTATATCATGAGTTTAAGCCATCAATTCCTTCTCCATCTTCTTCATTTAATCAAAGAAGAAGACTATGAATAGTGTTTTCAAGTTTTTAACTTGAAGTTTTTCTTGTTTTCCTTGAAGATCCAAGCATTCCTAAGACTTCTCAAAGCTTCTTAAGGCTTCCTAGCTCCTCCCACCACTTCAAGGAAGGTATATCATCTCCAAACCCTAGATTCCTATGTATTATAAGATGATTTTTATTAATAGGGTGATTTTGTAGCTTGATGTTGTGATTTAAAGTTTGGGATTTAAAATGGTAGTGAAATGGAATGGTAAATGTTGTTATTTTGATTAAAAGAACTTAAGTATGATTAAAGTTAAGCTTAGGCATAAGTATGAATGTTAAAATTGAATTGGTTGGGGTTGTTATGATGTGATAAGGATGTATGTTGGTTGTATGTTGGATTTGAGGTTGAATTGGGTTGGTTTTGAATGGTTTTAAATTGGGAAATCGCGTAAACATAGCCATCGTAACGTCCAATTTTCTTTAGACTGTTTTTGTGCATAACATTAGGACCCGAGAACCCCCTGCTAGATTATGAACACTGCCATTTTTGATAGCTCATGTTACGAGCTTCGTTTTGATATGTAGTTCGTTCGATTCCGATGCACGGTTTAGGAGAAACGACCGTTTCAAGTAACGGCGTTTCGCGAACGAAACTTTTCCCCTCGCCTTACTTTGAAACATAGGTTAAAGACCGAAAAGGGTTAATTAATGTATGAAACATTTATGGTAAGTGTGTTAGGCAGTTGGTAAGACACTCGCGAAGGAATCGCCTTAAAACTCGTAAAGGTTAAATTATTAAAAATGGTGGAGCCGAGGGTACCCGGGTGACTTAAGCAAATCAGTAAGCGCAAAACAAGCGTTAGAGTCTAAGTTAGTTAAAGTATAGATTTACAAGTGACTTTGGTTTAATTCCAACTTACTTGTTGTTTATAGGTTACCAGACTCGTCCCGAGCCTTTTATCATTCCAAGTCGCTCAGGCAAGTTTTCTACCCGTTATAACTGTTGTGGTGATGAATATATGTATTTGCATTATCTTGCGATAGATGCATGTTGGTTAATTAGCAAATGTTGTTATATATTGAAGCATGCCGCTATGGTATATATATATGCATGTCTGTTTCGCATTCTTTCCATATATATATCTGTTGATTCAGTTGATAATACCTATGCTAGAGGATAGCGGTAATTTGCATATACCCTTAGTACAGGGACCCAAAGGTGAAAATATTTTCTAAAACTGGGAGTCGAGGATCCCGAGTAGATTTTGTATATATGGATATAAATATATATATATATATATATTTATACTTATATATATATATATATGGTCATAGTTTTCAAAACTATTAATCGAATAAGGTTTATTCGATAACTTTAACTTTATTTTATTATTGAATATTATTTTGAATATTATTCGAAGGCGTATGACTCCTTTATATTAAATGAATATTATTTTGAATATTCATTCGAGGACTTATGACTCCTTTTATTTTATTATCTGAATATTATTTGAATATTCATTCGAGGGCTTATGACTCAGTTTATATTGTTTAATGAATATTTTTGAATATTCATTTGAGGATCTATGACTCCGATTATTTGCTGAGATTTGTTCTTTATTTTATTAAAGAATAAGGTGTAAATAATCAAACTTATTTTCGATTATTCAAATAAAGATAGTACTTTCATATAAGTATATCTTTGGTTATTTAATACTCGTTTCAAGTATAAGTTTTAATACTTTTACTTCAATTATTTTTATAAAGATTATTCTTTATGGGAATATTATTTAAATAATAATATTCAGTCATTTTCTAAATATTCTGGGGACTGATTTACTTCATTAAATCAGCTTTACTCCAAACACTCTATAAAGTGTTTTCGAGTCTTCAAAATGATTTTTAAAAGATAGAGCGGATCCCAAAACTCATTTTTATATTTAAGATCTTCCTTTTAAGGGGATTTAAATACTCGCTCAAAACCTGAGGGATCCGGCTCTGTGGTGTGTTTTATATTCGCAACAAGGTTGCTGTTTTGTTAAATGAATTGATTACTTACCCAACACTCGGGAAGTAAAATTCTTGGAACAAGTTAATCCATTAACAGGCATCGCCTGGGAAATATCAGTGAGTTTTCCTTTCCAACTAGATACGACTTCTTGGTGGAGCCGTATCAACAAGTTTTTACTTGGGGAAAGTGGGGACGAGCTTTACGTTTCAGAGTCATGGATTTCATCTGAACTAGGAGTGGCGTAAGTGGTCGAGTAGCGCCGGCCCAGCCTTATTATATTGGCCCAAATGGCCTGGAAGTTCCGCTAAGGCGGTCCATTCCTTAGGAGTTCAGTGTTCGGTTGACAAGTAAATCCGACAGGTTCTCCTCTACATGTAGAAAATGGTGGGGTTGTACTACTACGACTGATCATCATAAGTGGTCTTCCTGGCGCGGCAAACTCCCGTAATGAGTTCATCATCCATTTGGCTAATTCTGCAACACTACCCGTAGCATTTCGATCGAAAGGCTACTAATGGGTGGTTGCCGAAGCATTGACAGGGTCAAACATTTTTATTGGTGTATCCATTGAATGAAGTATCTCGTAACTTCATTTCTTTTCAAAATATTTTAAAGATCAAATATTTTCAAGTTTTATTTGTGGTCTCATCTATGGGATGACCTCGTGAATCTTATTATACTTCGAAGAGTAGTAGTTCAAGTAGATTTCTAAAAAAAATGGTATAAGTATAGTGAAGTAATTGGTAACTTCATCTTCTTTTAAAACTTATATCCAGTAAGTAATTACCTTACTCATGATAAAGAATTCTAGTAAGTATCCATTTAGATACTTGTATTATTGTTATCACTATATATTATCTTGCGAGCTGTAAGGCTCACTCTTGCTTTATTTCTTCATCACACAACAACAGTTAGGAAAGATGGCCAGACTCCAGCAGACCCAGCGCAAGCGCGTGGGAAGCGTCCCGCGTCTTCCCGATGATGTTGTAGCTGCTATAGCTGCAGAGGTAGATCTATTGTAGATCAGACCATCTACTTTTGAGAATCAATTATGTATAATTATAACATGTGGCAGATAATGGCAATTAACTGTAAATTTATCAAGTAATCATTTTGGGTTGTAATAACTTTTAAATTGTGGATTCAAAGACTTGTTCTTATTTCAATTTCATCTCTGAGACTATAACGGGTTGTGGTGTGTGTTAGTGTGGGGTCACAGCATAAGGTTTTTTATTATTAATTAAGTGAAGTGATATTGTGGAAAGAAAGACCGTGACGACCCGGATCCCCGACCCCGGATCTGGGGGTGTTACATCGCCGGTCATCACCCTGGCCGCATTAGGACCTCGCGCTAGACCGTTACCCGACCACTCACGCGTGGATGGACTGTCACCCAGCCTCTTACACCTTTATAGACCGTACCCCGGCATGTCACTTATGACGACTCTATTAGATGGACTTACTTCCCGAACGTTGGGCAAGTAATCAAATTGTTTTCTCTAAACAACAACCTTGTTGCGAATATAAAATACACCACAGAGCCGGATCCCTCAGATTTTTGAGCGAGTACACAAGTCCCCTTCGAAAGGAAGATCTTAAATTTGAAAACGAGTTTTGGGATCCGCTCTAACTTTTAAAAATCATTTTGAAGACTCGAAAACATTTTAAAGAATGTTTAGAGTAATGATGATTTAATAAAATAAAGCAGTCCCAATATATTAGAGAATATCTGAATATTATTATTTAAATAATATTCCTATAAGGATATTCTTTATAAAAATATTTGAAGTAGGATTTTTAAAACTCATACTTGAAATGAGTAATAAATAACAAAAGATATACTTATACGAAAGTACGATCTTTATTTGAATAATTGAAAATAGTTTGATTATTATTCAAAACTATTGAATATACCTTATCCAATTAATAGTTATAGAAAACTATATATATATATATTATACTCAGGAACATCGACTCCCGATTTAGAAAAATGTTCACCTTTGGGTCCCCTATACTAAGGGTATACGAAACTATTGCTTATCTTTAGCATAGGTATTATCCAACTTATAAGCATTTGAATTAACAATAGAATATCAAGATTATGAAACAGGCATGCATATAAATATCATATCACATGCTCCAATATATCGCAAGACTTTGCTAATAATAACCATGCACTTATCTCAAGATAATGCATCAATAAATTACATCACAACAACAGTATAATGGGTAGAAAACTTGCCTGAGTGTTCCGGGATAGACTTAAGCTTAGAGTGGATCCGGTAACCTATGAACAAAAATAGAATCCATAATTAGAGCATGGTCGCTTAAGAAACTAGTCAAAACTCACTCCAACCCTAACGGTCGCTTACACACTCAACGATTCACATAAGTCACTCGAGTACCCTCGGCTCCACCATTTTTAATAAATTAACCGTTACGAATTTTAAGGCAACACTTTCGCGAATACCCTAACAACTGACCCTTTAACCGTACATAATTATTTCATACTCCAAATAGTCATTTAAGGACCTTAACCAAGGTTTCAAAGTAAGGCGAGGGGAAATGGTTCGTTCGCGAAACGCCGTTACTTAAAACGGTCGTTTCTCCTAAACCGTACATCGGATTCAAGTGAACCACATATCAAAACGAAGCTTACGACATAATCTAGCTAAAAATGGCAAAGTCACAGATTCAATAGTTAGCTCTCTGTATTGAACACTAAGACCAAAAATTTGTATAAAAACGGGCATTACGACGACTATGTTTATGTGATTACCAAGTTTTAACTATTTCAAATCAATCACAAACCATCTCACAACCAACATTACAACCAACCTTCATCCAAAACTTACTACATCAGTCCTAAACCTCAAGATTTTCCAATTTAATCAACCACAAACATGAACTACTAACTATACTTAAGTTTCATTAACTATAAACAAGATTTCAAAATCCAAATCACTACAAATCCAATCCAAACTCTAAATACACAAGCATCATGCTTCTCATTTACTATTAAAATCAAAACCATCCTAATACTAAAATTAAAGTTAGGGTTTGGAGGTGTTATACCTTCCTTGGAGTGATTAGAGTAGCTAGGAAGCCTTAAGAAGCCTTGAGATAACTTAGGAATGCTTGGATCTTAAAGGAAAAACAAAGAAGACAAAGTTAGTAATCTTGAAAACACTATTCATCATCTTCTTCATTGATTTATTGGAAGAGATTCATGAAGAATTGGAGGCTTAAACTTCTAGGATACCCATAACTAATCATAAGGAACCTTGGATAATTACCTTGTAATTTAACAAAGCTTGAATCTTGATTTTTTGGATTTTTTCTCTTCTTTGGGATGAAGAAGCTGAGATCACTTGTTCTTGGGAGAGTTTTACTTTGCTAAATGAGTTTGTGGTGGAAAATGGAAGTGAATGGGATATTTGGGTGATTAATTGGTTGAATAAAGTGAGTGGAGTGTGACTAAGCATGACATCACCTTGGTGACTTCATCATTTGCCACTTGTCATCACTTGGTGGTGGAAGCATCTTTCATGTTAATCCTTGCTTAGTTGCTTGATTATCATCCTTAATCCTTGCACTCATCTCTCTTGCATTACTTGTCGTTTAAATTGTTTTACGACTCGTTTATCGTTCGTTCTTGCTAATCGTTTGAGGTATCATATCCGGGATCTTATTACTTGGGTTCCCTTAAACCTTTCTCAATATTTTATATTCCTTTTATGATTCTCTCTTATAATCCTTGAATTTAAATCCTTTTAATCATGTTACCTAATACTCAATTCTTTCGGTATCTGGTAGATTTTTGGGAGAAATCAAAGTGTTCGAATTTGGATTCTGACGATCTTTACATACACTTATATACCATATAGAGTACTAATAAGATCTCAGAATATCAATAAAAGAACTGCTACATAGTGTGGCATGAAAGGTTTTCTTAATCAGCATAATCAGCAAAATCACTATTCATAAGGGTTACAAAAATCCAAAATTTTTGGGGTTATTACAGTCTCCCCTCCTTAAAAGGATTCCGTCCCGGAATCATATAAAAAATGAACAGTGATACTTTCTTAGTATTGCACTTTGTAACTCTCAAGTCAATTCTCCACATTGTGGTTCTACCACCAAACCCTGACTAGCTTGATAACCCTTCTCCTGAGCACTTGTTCCATTTTGATCTATAACCCTTCCTGGTTACTCCATATAGGTTACATCTGGTTGCATGTCTATGCGCTCATATGCCCCTATTATCTGGCATCCGAATTACACTTTCTTAACGGGTTAAATGACATTTTGGTCACTCAACTGACCGCAAACTTGCAGTTGGGTCATCCAACTCAAAAAACTTTCAATCACATCATTTTACTCTTAAAACTTTTCATCCAGGTCACTCGCCATTACATTCCGTTAAAAATTTGACGGAATGCTGACTAAGCTTGGTGACTTGGCTTAAATAAATTCACCGTGGCATGTATAGTCAGCTGATGCGGCATTTTGGTCACTCAACTGACTTGAAACTTGCAATTTTGTCATCAAACTGAAAAAAATTTCAATTGTATCACTGACCATTATGTCCATTAAAAATTGAAAAGAAAATCGAATGAACTGGTCTTATACAACATTAAGGCCCCTCCCATCACACCCTTTTATAACAAATAAACAGATTATCATTAATGATTTTACTCATAAAAACTGGGGGTGCACATGGGTCGGGTTGGCCACGTTAAATGTATTTTAGCAACCCGACCCATAGTTTGAAATTTTATAACCTAACCCTACCATTTGTTCGTTGGTTTCGATCGGTTTAAATTGAGCTAAACGGATTATTAAAAGTCATTAAAAATAAATAATTGTTAAAATATATATTTATGATAAGAGAATATTGTGCAAACATACGAGTCCAAAAATAAAACCACTTTACGAGTCATTATAGAACAATTTTGGGATTTTGAAATAAAATCCCAATAAAAAAAAATTCAAAATTTTTTCAAAATTTTGAATTTTTTTGAGATATTTATAACGACTTTGATATGAGAATTGAACAACATATTTATACATTTATTTATTGCATTTATATGTTCCAAAATTTTGTAAGAAAGAAGACAGTGGTTGTAGGGGTGCTCTTCGTTCAGTTTTTTTCCCAGTTTTTAATGGGCGTAATGGTCAGTGACTTGAATGAATTTTTTTTTTAGTTTGATGACCAAATTGCAAGTTTTGAGCCAGTTGAGTGACCAAAACGTCGCTTCATCCGACTGTACATACCATGATAGATTTATTTAATCCAAGTCACCAAGCTTAGTCAGCATTCCGTTAAGTTTTTAACGGAATGTAACGGCAAGTGACCTAGATGAAAAATTTTAAGAGTAAAATGATCTGATTGAAAGTTTTTTGAGTTGGATGACCCAACTGCAAGTTTGCGGTCAGTTGAGTGACCCAAACGCCATTTAACCCCTTTCTTAACATTAATACGTGGAGCACGTTATGAACTTGCTACATGTTCGGGGGTAGGGCTAGCTCATATGCTAACTTCCCAATACGTCTTAATATCTCCAAGGGTCCAACACTTTGTGGGCTTAGCTTTCCTTTCTTTCCGAACCACATCCATTTTTTCCAAGGGAATACCTATAACAGGACTAGGTCCCCTACTTCCTACTTTTTTTCCATTCGTGTCAAATCAATATACTTCTTATGTCCATCTTGGGCTACTACCAGCCATCCTCTGATTAGATCTATTATATCCTTGGTCCTTTGGACCACTACTGGTCCGAGCATCTTGCGCTCTGCAACTTCATCCTAACATAAGGGAGATCGACATTGTGTTCCCTCAAGGATCTCATAAGGCGACATCTCGATACTTACACATGATCTATTGTCGTAAGAAAACTCAATCCACGTTTAAGTGACCATTCAAAATTCTTTCAAGTCTATTGCACAGACTCTCATCATAGCTTCTAGCATTATAGGTTTTTGCTTCTCAATACTCATTCTTTTCCAGTTCGTAGTCATTACTATCTTCCGTTCATAATACTATACTGGTTACACTTTTGCTCGTTAGCATTCTATAACCTTTTAATAATTGTGTCAACCTTTGTATCACGAATGCGTTATAGAATGCTCGTTAGCATTCTATAACCTTAGTACTTGACAAGCAACTAAACAATAGATGGTATCCTACTAGGCTTCTATCACACAGATAGATAGTCATTCGACAATACCTCCCCTTCTGGAAGGGTTGTTCTTCTCAGCTTATACAAAATGAAAAGGAGAGAAAAGAACGAATTTAAGAGCATTATATAAAAAAAATATACTGCCACAAAATATTTGGCTTGGAATCTACCTCTAAACTATAGAGGTTTATCAAAGGAGAATGAAACATAAGTATCTATATCAATATCCAGTATTATCGCATCGCAATTCACGTGCCCGAATATATATATATATATATTTTCTATTCCATTCATCATTCTATGAACCCATGCTCTTGCTCGAGCTTATAAACAATCACCGTTGAAACTCCCTCGACAGCGAAAATCGAATCTTGGATTTCATTCTAGATATCATCGTTACTAGAATTATATGCTTGCACTGCAACCTTCCTCGTATGGTAATAATACTCTTTATTACTAAGAAGGAATAAATATTCAATAGGTAGATCATCGTCTTAATTAGTCTATCAATGATAACTTATACATTACCACTGTTGGATTTTTAATCGCAGCGGGGCATGGCAAAACACTTTTACACATATAAAATCCAAATAAAAGCATACAGATCATGAATAAAAATTTGAGGGATCGGATCTAACCTTTAAAATAATTCGGAGACAACGTTCAGAGATCCTTAACAGTTGCTCCTCAAGTGTGAAGCACTCCACTGATATCCACCAAGAAAACGATGTTAAGGAGGAGGAAGGAGGTGGAGAGAATTGGGTTTTCCAAACTTTTTGGGTTTTGGGGTTCGAATAAAAATAGGGTCTATAATAGTGTATTTATAGGCAAAATTTTCAGCTGAAATTTTCCCATAAATATTATTATTATTATCCCATTTATTATTCTCATTAATAATTAAAACACCTTTTAATTATTAATCCTTTTTCTAAACACTTTAGAAATAATTCTCTCTCTTGATTTAATTTCCAAAAATTAAATCCTTAATTAATAATATTAAGAACTTTTCTTAATTAATTTATAATCAATTAAATCTCATTTAATCAATTATTAAATTTGCCAATTAATTATTTATTTCATAAATAAATAATTATTAGCCATTATTAATTAATTCCTCCACCATTAAATCATTCTCTTTTTATGGTGTGACCCTCTAGGTTCAATATTAAGCCGGTAGTAGAAATAAATAATAATAAAACTATTTTATCATTATTTATATAAATTCTCTAATTTATTAAATATGATTAATTAATTAATCACATTTATTCTACATCATGAGGGATACTTCTCAGCATATCGCGACTATCCGGATAATATGAATTCACTGCTTAGAATACCAAGAACCTATTCAGTGAATAGTTACCGTACAATAAACTCCTTCTACCCTACAATGTCCCGATTAAATACAAGGCATGGATCTCGTGTCAAGCCTATCTAATTTAATCACTTGCTTACCATTTACTATGCGTAGTTCTATGCAAATTAGAAACTCCTTTCTAATTTCATTCACTCTGGCCAGAGATTCCTGAACTAGCATAAGTGGATCAGCCTTGAACATTCGCTTCCTTCACTGGAAGGGGTAGATCCTTTATTGATCATACACTATCTTCGTGTACAAATTCCTATACCCAGAAGAGCCCTAATAATTGTCCCTGGAGACTAAGAACTAAACCAAAGCATAGTTCAGTGTACACAAGATGACTATGATGACCTCAAGTCTAAGGATACTTGTACAACTATCACTATGTGAACAACTGCTGACACGTGAGTGAACTCCATCAGTTGTTCAGTTGTGCGAGTCATGTTCAGTGAACTTATTTCATAATAAGCACCTACATACTAGCTATAGTGTCACCACATAAATGTCTATGAGAACAGACATCCTTCATAATGAAGCAAGCATAGTATGTACCGATCTCTGCGGATTATTAATTACCAGTTAGTAATCCTACGACCAGGAACTATTTAAGTTTAGAGTTATCTTCTTTTAGGTCTCACTATTATGATGTCATCATAATCCATAAAAAGCTTTACTCTAAACTATGGTATATCTTATTTAAACACTTAAATAGATAAAGCCCGTAATAAAAACAAAACAAGTCTTTTATTAATATCAATGAAATCAAAACAGATTACATAAAAGTTATTCCTAAATCCTCATACATGATTGGACTTAGGACATATTCCTTTCAACCACGACCCGATTAGTGGTACTCAATCTCAACATACATTCTAATACAACTCTTACGGTTGTAATCGGCTCATTACCCGTAGAATCATTGTTGCATTACTATGGTCCATCGCTGACCTACTATCGTCATTCATTTTCCATGAAGTCTTAATATCTAACCATACAGTCCATACCTACCTTATCGAATTCTTCCAAGAAGGTAACATAATCATCATTCATGATTCATGAAGAATACTCCTGAACTTGACATACATATGACATTAAGCAGATAAAATTGCAGAAGAGTTTCAATAAAAGCAATGATAGCAGGTTAATACCATTCTTAATCATATGTCTTTATTAGGAGACATGAAGTTCAAAAGTTTATTTAGTCCTTTCCCAACATGGTCCTGGCTAATCTCAAGATAGGACCTTCTAAGATAGGTAGCCCGCTCACGGAAATTTTATGAACTAAATCTTTACCAAACTACTATTACGGTTGGGTATTGCACAGTCATCAGAAAGAATGTCAATCTTCCATACTACAATATAACCTTTATGGTTTCACCCAGTCATTACTATATTCCTTTGGCAAGAGTACCTACAATTATTCTCTTACACTTAAAGTGTCGGCCACCTCATTGGCCTTTCCTGATAGTAATAATTCCTTATAATCAATGTCTTTTGAACGATCTCCAACTAAATTTTCTACCTCATTTCCAATCACTGCTTGTGTGAAGATGTTTTCCTTAAAATCTGGTGAGAGAAAAAAAATCACCATTTTTGCATAACTTATTTCCTCGGTCTTTAGAGGTTAACATTGTCACGACTGACTCTCGATCATACTAAGGACGTCTCTTATCTTTGGTCCTTCTTGTTTTCACCAATCTCACATACTTTCTTATGGCTCATCACGTGCCCACCTGGCATTATTATAATTATATCATATTTCTTTTATCAAGATTTCTATTCTTCAGAAATTTGAATATTACCTTTCTCCTTGTAAGATCTCCAAGGTTATCCTTAAATCCTTCATCAGGTACACCCTAGGTACAGGGCATATCAAGATACCATTTACTAATACTAGAACCATTATCTATATAGTTCTGAAAAACTTTCTCCACTAACCTTTAAAGATTGTTGTTACTTTAATTCTTCCCAATTCATAATTCAACACTCATACGGTCCTTATTAAGGGTGAAATGACAACCTTATGCATTCCCCTAGGTTTTTCTCAAGTTATTGAGGTTATATCCCTAACTCCACCTTTAAAAAGGTACTTTCATCCTTTCATGGATAAATCAAGTCATTTATCCCTGATAGGATATCTTATTCAACCATTCTCACCTTGATAGTCTATAACTAATCTCACAATAGCATCCTTATTGAAACTGAGGTCAATCCATATGGCCTCCAAAAGATAACAACGATTATCCGCTTTTCTTGCCTAAATTGGGTAACGATAACAAGGATGTTCTGGAAGATATTGGTCGTGTTCAACGTGAACGTTTAGTTCTAATTACTCATTTAACTCTGTCATTTATCTCATCAGTCATATCAATATTGGGATATCCTTTATACCTAGAGTCTCCATTTGGGTATCCAGTCATTAGTGTTACATACACCTCATATTCTTGAAGGTCACTTCCTTCATCCAATTTTCTAATTTCTTGCTTTCCTATCTCCTCGGTCCATCCGTGTTTTCTTATTAGCCCATCCATCTATCTCGAAGTGTCCTCAAATACTCCCAACTTAAAGGGGATAAAGTATATATATATATCATTTATGCCTTCAACCATCAACTTTAACTCATGGTGAACCACCCCCATCCTGATGATCACACACTTTTCTATTTCTATTACTACGATTCTTTAGGGTCTCCTCATACCCAACTCCCTTATCATTCCTCAAACTCTATTGCCTTTATATTTCTTTATACTCCTTCCTCTTTCAATCTTTTATTTTCCTTTCTATTACAACCATTTCATGAACCCACTACCCATTGACTTCAAACATCACATCGTTCTGGGATTCGTGTCCTCAAAACGAATCTTGAAAACTTTATGACTTATATTCATAATTTATCATACTCGTCCGCTTTTGTTATGGCTCTAAAGATTTCACCCTATCTCTATAAACTTGGGAAATACTTTCCTGAAATAATTGACTGAACTTTAATCAGTTTATTATAACCTTTGGTACCGTGTCCTTCTTGTCCTTTCACCAATGGGTGGCCTCTCTCTTAGGAAGGTAAGTGACAAAAACACTCTTTTGCACTTCGTCAATCATTCAGAATCTCAATGATTCCTCTATTTCCTTTAGCCAGGCTCTTGCCTTGACTGGGTCAACCTGTTCCTTGGAAGTTTTACAGCTTTAGCGACCTAAAGGTCCTGAAAGAATTTCACACCACATTGTTTCCCCAGGGTGGTGTTTGGGGGGTAAAAGTATTAGTTTTGTTTAGGCAGGTCCATGAATTTCCTCATAGGAGTACCGTCTTGGTGCTCCCTTCCTTGCTCTAGTTCTGTTTTCTCAGTCTAAATATTTCTTCCTGCTCCCCATAATCGAGGTCATCTTATATTTTAAAATCCTCATTTTCCACTTCATTATGTTTTGGGTTCCTTATATCTTAATTGTGACCTCCCTGATTATCACATTCAGGGTTTGCCCCAAATCTTATTCTTTGTGGGGGCATAATGCTTGGAAAGTTTTGAGAATCTCTTTATATTTGTCTTACTTACTTTGCTTAATTCTTTCCCTTATTCAGTCCTTACATGATCATAAATTATGAATTCTCAAGTTCTATAACTTCATGACACTCTTAAATGTTAATGGTGAAATTAACAATATGAACTTATTCACAAACAAACTGATTTAAACTGAAAGGAACGAATATATACATAACCATTTGTTCGAGGGTACAACAACTAAACACCTAAAAGAGAATTACATTATTTGGCCTGATCGCTTCTATCCCAAAAGTACTACCACGGATAATCATCTAGTCATTAAAAACTAATCATTCATAACTTAGGCTAATCCTCCAAAAGCGGTGCTGCATGAAATCCTTGTCTGGTTGCTCAGAATCTGCACACTATTATGGATCAAGAAATGCGGGCACACACGACATCCCTAACCTGCTCCATTAAAGCGGTGATGAGGCCTAAGATAGTCGCAAGTAAAGCTGGATCAATCTGGCCGTCAAGATGACCTCTAGCTGTAATTCGGGTGGTAGCCTCAATCCTGTCCATGCTATAAGCTAATCCTGCCGGAAGTACCCCGCCTTCAATCCTTGGTGCAGTAACTCGATCCAACAGATCATTCCTAACATTACGGGCCTCAGACAGGCCACCCAAAGTCGTATGATAATCAGCGATGAGAGAAGCCTGAACGGTAGCATCTAGCATTGCATGGGGTGCAGGAGGTGCATACCCAGGAGATCCAAATGGATAACCAAACACGGTATCAGGTGACAATGGTGCAGGAGATAAAGGTGGCATTTCCTCAGCAGGTGCTAGGCTATGTACAGGGGAGGGAACAGGAATTGGTGGAACCTCATGAACGTCTACATGAACCGCTGGGAGAGGGTCTGCTACTGGTACAATTGGTGTTGTGGAAGGTCCCACTCCTTCTGCCCTCACTATCCTATGTGCCCTTGGTAACTCTTCATCCTCTAGTGCCACCCTTGCGGCCATCTTAGCTCTGGTAGTCGCCCTGACTACGGTCATCAATTCCTCAGCGGTCATCTCCTTATTCTCGTCAGGATCTTCCTCAGCAGCAATCCCTTCTAGGATAACATCCTCGACCGCAACATTCTCAGTATGAATCTCATCCGGTCCCTCGTTAGGGTACTCTATCGGATTCATAATCTGATCTCCAACATGTAATAAAACATCCTCATGTTGATGCTCCTGAACCTCAGGGTTCGGTGCCCCGCTGCCCTATACGATAACGAACTATGTTCCTATCATGATATTTATAAGGATTCCCATAAGGGTTTTAACTATCAGTACTACGTTAGGTAGTCCGACTATGAACTTGGCAAGAGTTCTTATTATCTTAGTGAACTTATTATTTTAACGTCACATCCTCTCTGAGGTTTATAACACTGGGCTCTGATACCATTTCTGTAACACCCCCAAATCCGGGGTCGGGGATCCGGGTTGTCACGAGTTCCATTTCCCTAAATAACACATAATTCTTAATAAACAATCAACTACTGCATACTGTGACCCCACAATATACACACACACCACAAGTTATAGTCTCAGAGTTGAATACCAAAAATAACACGAGTCATTTTATTCCACAATTATAAGTCATTACACCTCAAAAGGGTTTCTGAATAAATTTACATATTCTTTCCCATTATTACAATTCATAAATATACATAAGTCTGATACATCAACAGTTAAAACCTGGCCTATTAGTAGTTCCTACCTCAGCTACAGCGTCATCAACGCCTACAGGAAACTGCGGAATATTTCCTATCCGCTTGCGAATTGGGAGCTTAGTCATGTTCATTTTGTCTATCTTTTGTTGTATGATGAAAGAAGAAAGCAAGGGTGAGCAACAAGCCCACCAAAATAATATGTATAATGATTAACAATATATGAGCATTCTCATCATAATACTCATGAAAGTCTTGGTCAAGCAGATATGAACCAAGTTTGATATCTAAACGCGACCAAGTTATAAAATATTCAGTATAAATGTATATATACTTTTTTAAAATCTTGGAAGTCCTCTTCCACGCATAATATACATCGATTTCCAGTTTATAACTATATAAAAATATCATTGCAAGGTGATCTCATATATCTAACCTTGTCTCAACATTTTTCTGAAAGTCTTTGTCATGCGTAAGATAATCATTTACTAGATATAAGTTTAAAAGATGAAGTTACAAGATACTCCAATATACTTATATATTTTCTGAATACTACTTGAACTACCACCATTCAAGTTATAATTAGTTTCAAAAGTTCATCACATAGATGAGGATACAAGATAAGACTTGAATAAATTCAATCTTTGAAATATCATTCAAAAGAAATGAAGTTACGAGATACTTCATTAAGTCCCGATATATATACACCTATATATATATATATCTCATACATTCCCTGAAAACCTCTATCATGAAAGTATAAACAGAGTTGTCATATCCAATGAATTTGGAAAGTAGAGAATTTTGGCATAAACCCGATATCCTGCTGATCAGGCAAACATACCCATTAAGTAACCTTTTCTACTGTAGATGGATGAATTCCTCGCCGGTCATCACCCTGGCCGCATTAGGACCTCGTGCTAGACCGTTAACCGGCCACTCACGCGTGGATGGACTGTCACCCAGCCTCTTATACCTTCATAGACCGTACCCCGGCCTGTCGCTTATGCCGACTCAATTAGATGGACTTACTTCCCGAACGTTGGGCAAGTAATCAAATTGTTTTCTCAAAACAACAACCTTGTTGCGAATATAAAATACACCACAGAGCCGGATCCCTCAGATTTTTTTGCGAGTACTCAAGTCCCCTTCGAAAGGAAGTTCTTAAATTTGAAAACGAGTTTTGGGATCCGCTCTAACTTTTAAAAATCATTTTGAAGACTCGAAAATATTTTAAAGAATTTTAGTGTAATGATGATTTAATAAAATAAATCAGTCCCAATATATTAGAGAATATATGAATATTATTATTTAAATAATAATCCTATAAGGATAATCTTTATAAAAATATTTGAAGTAGGAGTTTTAAAGCTAATACTTGAAATGAGTAATAAATAACAAAAGATATACTTATACGAAAATACGATCTTTATTTGAATAATTGAAAATAGTTTGATTATTATTCAAAACTATCGAATATACCTTATCCGATTAATAGTTATAGAAACTATATATATATATATATATTATACTCGGGAATATCGACTCCCGGTTTAGAAAAATGTTCACCTTTGGGTCCTCTATACTAAGGGTGTACAAAACTACTGCTTATCTCTAGCATAGGTATTATGCAACTTATAAGCATTTGAATTGACAATAGAATATCAAGATTACGAAATAGGCATGCATATAAATATCATATCACATGCTCCAATATATCGCAAGACTTTGCTATTAATAACCATGCACTTATCTCAAGATAATGCATCAATAAATTATATCACAATAACAGTATAACAGGTAGAAAAGTTTCCTGAGTGTTCCGGGATAGACTTAAGCTTAGAGTGGGTCCGGTAACCTATAAACAACAATATAATCCGGAATTAGACCACGGTCGCTTAAGAAACTAGTCAAAAGTCACTCAAACCCTAACGGTCGCTTACACACTCAATGATTCACATAAGTCGCTCGAGTACCCTCGGCTCCACCATTTTTAATAAATTAACCGTTATGAATTTTAAGGAGAAGCTTTCGCGAATACCCTACCAACTGACCCTTTAACCTTACATAATTATTTCATACTCTAAATAGTCATTTAAGGACCTTAACCAAGGTTTCAAAGTAAGGCGAATGGAAATGGTTCGTTCGCGAAACGCCGTTACTTAAAACGGTCGTTTTTCCTAAACCGTACTTCGGATTCAAGCGAACCACATATCAAAATGAAGCTTACGACATAATCTAGCTAAAAATGGGAAAGTCACAGATTCAACAGTTAGCTCTCTGTCTCGAACACTAAGAACAAGGAGTTGAATAAAAACGGGCATTACGACGGCTATGTTTACGCCATTACCAAGTTTTAACTACTTCAAATCAATCACAAACCAACTCACAACCAACATTACAACCAAACTTCATCCAAAACTTACTTCATCAGTCCCAAACCTCAATATTTTCCAATTTATTCAACCACAAACATGAACTACTAACTATACTTAAGTTTCATTAACTATAAACAAGATTTCAACATCCAAATCACTACAAATCCAATCCAAACTTTAAACACACAAGCAACATGCTTATCATTTACTATTATAATCAAAACCATCCTAATACTCAAATTAAAGTTAGGGTTTGGAGGTGTTATACCTTCCTTGGAGTGATTAGAGTAGCTATGAAGCCTTAAGAAGCCTTGAGATAGCTTGGGAATGCTTGGATCTTAAAGGAAAAACAAAGAAAACAAAGTTAGTAATCTTAAAAACACTATTCGTCATCTTCTTCATTGATTTATTGGAAGAGATTCATGAAGAATTGGAGGCTTAAACTTCTAGGATACCCATAACTAATCATAAGGAACCTTGGATAATTACCTTGTAATTTAACAAAGCTTGAATCTTGATTTCTTGGAATTTTTCTCTTCTTTGGGCTTGAATCTTGTTCTTGGGAGGGTTTTTACTTTGCTAAATGAGTTTGTGGTGGAAAATGGAAGTGATTGGGATATTTGGGTGATTAATTGGTTGAATAAAGTGAGTGGAGTGTGACTAAGCATGACATCACCTTGGTGACTTCATCATATTCCACTTGCCATCACTTGGTGGTGGAAGCATCTTTCATGCTAATCCTTACTTAGTTGCTTGATTATCATCCTTAATCCTTGCACTAATCTCTCTTGCATTACTTGTCGTTTAATTGTTTTACGACTCGTTTATCGTTCGTTCTTGCTAATCGTTTGAGGAATCATATCCGGGATCTTATTACTTGGGTTCCCTTAAACCTTTCTCAATATTTTATATTCTTTTTATGATCTTCTCTTATAATCCTTGAATTTAAATCCTTTTAATCATGTTACCTTATACTCAATTCTTTCGGTATCTGGTGGATTTTCAGGAAAAATCAAAGTGTTCGAATTTGGATTCTGACGATCTTTACATACACTTATATACCATATAGAGTACTAATAAGATCTCAGAATATCAATAAAAGAACTGCTACATAGTGTGGCATGAAAGGTATTCTTAATCGGCATAATCAGCAAAATCACTATTCATAAGGGTTACAAAAAGTCCAAAATTTTTGGGGTTATTACACTTTCCATGTTAACCATCTTGTGCATGATAATTCTATTATAAAGAATTTTCAAAGCTCTACTCAAATGACCAAGGTTGAATCTCAATCACCTAAGTCAAATGAGGAAAAGCCTAAGAAACTTAAGAAAAAGGCTAAAAAAGCAGAACCCAAAGAAACTTGGGTACCAAAATGAACTTGATTTGATTTTGTTGTGTGAAGGAAAACAGAAAGAATCTTTGGTATTTGGATAGTGGGTGCTCAAGGCACAAGACTGGAGATTCTACCCTGCTCACTGAGTTCAAGGAGAGAGCTGGCCCAAGTATTTCTTTTAGAGATGACAGCAAGGGTTATATTGTGGGATATGGCTTGATTTCTAAAGACAATGTCATCATTAAGGAAGTTGCCCTAGTGGATGGACTCAAGCATAATTTGTTGAGTATCAGCCAGCTTTGTGATAAGAGCAACTCAGTAACATTCAACTTTGAAGCCTGTGTTGTGACCAACAAGAAAAGCAACAAAGTGGTTCTCACTGGAGTGAGAAAAGAAAATATGTATCTAGCTGACTTCAACTCATCAAATACAGAATCTGTCACTCGTTTTTTCATCAAGGCAAGTCAAGATAAAAGTTGGCTATGACACAAGAAGCCGTCACACCTTAACTTCAAGACTATGAATGAACTAGTCAGGAAAAATTTGGTAAAAGGCATTCCTCAAGTGGAATTCTCAAAGGATGAACTATGTGATGCCTATCAGAAAGGAAAACAAATCAAAGCATCATTCAAAAAGAAGCTTGAATCTGCAATTGAAGAACCTCTACAACTACTGCATATTGATTTATTTGGACCAGTCAATGTGTTGTCAATCTCAAAGAAAAGATAATGTCTGGTGATTGTTGATGATTTCTCAAAGTTCACTTGGACATATTTTCTTAAATCTAAAAATGAAGCTAGTGAAATCATTATCAATCGCATAAGACAAGTCAACAATCATCCTGATCTTAAAGTTAGAAGAATCAGGAGTGACAATGGAACTGAGTTTAAAAATTCTGTCATGAGGTTGTTTTGTGAATAAAATGGAATCATGCATGAATTTTCAGCAGCTAGAACTCCACAACAAAATGGATTGGTGGAAAGAAAGAATAGATCTCTTGTTGAAGCTGCAAGGACAATGCTGGAAGAATCAAAGTTACCTACATATTTTTGGGCAGAAGCTATAAATACTGCATGCTACACTTAGAATATTTCTTTGGTCAATCAAGAAAAATGCATGACTCCCTACCAATTGTTCAAGAATAGGAAGCCAACATTAAACTTTCTTCATGTCTTTGGTTGCAAATGCTATGTTCTAATGAATCAAACTAAGCAGCATGGAAAGTTTGATGCTAAAGCAGATGAAGATATTTTTGTTGGGTATGCAGTTAGAAAAGCATACAGATACAATCTCAGAACCAACATTGATATGGAATCCGTACATGTTGTGTTTGATGATAAGAAGATTTAAGGACTGAAAGATGAAGGTTTCCATGAAAGTCTCAAATTTGACAATGTTGAGATGATTTGTGATGATAGTGAAGATGAAAGTGATCAAGAAATAATCTCTTAGGATAATACGGAGAAGTCAGCAACAAATGAAGCACATAAATCAACATCCGTCAAAAGACCAAGTACATCATCCGTCGAGAGACAATCTGCATCATCCGTCGAGAGGAAAAGATTAACATTCGTTGAGCCATCAATAAGAGTTGAAAGTCAATATAGATCACACACAGAAAGGACCCCAATTTCAAGTCAAAGATCCACAAACTCAGGGGGAGTTTCTTCCAATCAAAACTCAGTCATACATCAAGACAATAATGAGGCCTCTTCATCTAGAGCTAATCTACCACAACAAATAAAATGGACTAGAGATCACCCATTTGAACTTATTATTGGTGATGCAACTTCAAGAGTGTAGACTAAGAAAGCAACTCAAGAAGAATGTCTATACAACAGCTTCCTGTCTCAGAAAGAGCCTAAAAAGGTAGAACAAGCTTTGTTGGATCCTGATTGGATTTTAGCTATGCAGGACGAGCTAAACCAATTTGAAAAAAATAAGGTATGAAAACTGGTACCCAAACCTAAAGGCAAAAATCCTATTGACACCAAGTGGGCATTCAGAAACAAGATAGATGAAAATGGCATAGTAGTCAGGAGCAAAGCTAGATTGCTTGCTAAAGGCTATTGTCAACTAGAAGGAATAGATTTTGATGAGATATTTGCTCCTGTTGCAAGACTTGAAGCCATCAGAATTTTTCTAGCCTATGCAACCCATGTCAATTTCAAGCTCTATCAAATGGATGTTAAAAGTGCATTTCTGAATGGAGATTTGGAGGAGGAAGTCTATGTTAGTCAGCCTCCTAATTTTAAAGACCCCAACTTTAGATTATGTCTACTATCTCTTAAAAGCACTCTATGGATTGAATCAAGCACCTAGAGCCTAGTATGACACTTTGTCAAAGTTTCTCTTAGAAAATCATTTCACAAGAGGTACTATTGATAAAACTCTCTTCTTTAGCAATTTTAATGGCTCTAGTATACTTGTTCAAATTGATGTAGATGATATTATATTTGGCTCTACAGATGAGAAACTTTACAAAAAGTTTGCCAAATTGATGCAAAAAAATATGAAATGAGCATGATGGGAGAACTAACTTACTTTCTTGGTTTACAAGTTAAGAAAGTTAGTGATGGAATTCATTAGTCAAACCAAATATATTTATGATCTTTTAAATAAGTTTGACTTAATGGATTGCACATCTGCAAAAAATCCCATGGCCACTGCCAGTAAACTTGAATTAAATACTACTGAAAAGTATGTGGATATTTCAAGCTGTAGAGACATGGTTGGCTCACTTTTATATTTAACAGTCAGTAGGCCAGATATAATATTTGCTACTTATCTTTGTGCTATATTTCAGGTTGATCCTAGAGAATCTCACTTAATAGCTATTAAGAGAATTTTCAAATATCTCAAAGGAATACCAAAACTTGGCATTTGGTATCCTAGAGATTATAATTTTGATCTGACTAGTTATTCAGAAACAAATTATGCAGGCTGTAAAATTGATAGAAAAATTACAAGAGAAACCTATCAATTTCTAGGAAATAATCCCGGTTGAGTAAAAAGCAAAATTCAGTCTCCACTTCTATAGCTGAGGCTGATATATTGTTGTTGGCAGTTGTTGTGCACAAATTTTATGGATGAAAAACCAACTGTTGGACTATGGTCTACAAGTGGACAGGATTCCTATTTTCTGTGATAATAATAGTGCCATTACAATTACTAAAAATCAAGTACAACATTCAAGGACAAAGCACATTGGCATCAAGTACCACTTCATTAGAGAACATGTCATGAATGGTACTGTGGAACTTCATTTTATTCCAAGTGAGAAGCAACTTGCAGACATCTTTACCAAGCCACTTGATGAGTCCACCTTTACAAGGTTGGTAAGTGAGTTAGTTATGCTCAATTAATTCTAATTTTTTTTAATGTCTAAGAAATTTAAAATGCAGCCGAAATCAAATTTGATTTTTCTTGTCAAGGATGAAATTTTGGCTAAGTCAAAATTTACATCTCGACGGATGTTCGTTATCCGTCAAAAATGGATATCCGTTGAATTTAATTATCTGTTGAAAAATCAAGGATTATTCTGGGTACTTTTTATCTTGACGGATATTTTTTTAATCCTCATCCGTCGAATTTCTTTCATCATAGCCATTAATTATATGCATTATCCGTCGAATTTACTTACATCCTGTAAGTATATTTCAATGGATAATTATTATAATTTCGACAGTTTTATTTTTATTTTAAACGGATATTTTGGGAAAATTTCATTGGTTACTTTATTTTTACTTTTTAATTTTTAACCGCTTATTTCTGAGAAAGTATAAAAGACTAGTTCTTTTTCATTTTTACTTTTATCTTTCTCAAGCAATTTCTACTAACTGCTCTTCGTCTCCAAAGCAAAAACCCTCTATCTATAAATACTTTCAATCACAGCAATGGCACCAGTAGTCAAGATTATGTCTTAAACTGGGTTTGTATATGAGAAGAACAACTTTGTAACATTGGTGAACAAGGAGATTGCTGCTTCTGAAGACTATTATAAAATGATAGATTTCATTCGAAGTTGCAAACTGAGTTATGCTATGCTGGAGTCTTCGTTCATCTACTGTGAAGTTGTTGAGGAGATTTGGACTACCGTTGTTTTCAATTCTAAGGACAAACCCATTACCTTCACTCTCAAAGGTAAGGACCATTGCATTAATAGTGATACACTGCAAGCATGCTTTAAACTGCCTGAAAATAACACTCTTATTCCACACACAAACACAGATGTGAGCAACATACTTAATTCTATGGGTTGTTCTTGTAATCCCTCCAAGTTAGGTGAGGTTAGTTGAATGGGCCTTAGAAAAGAGTGGAGCTTTTTCTGTGATTCTTTTATTAATGCATTTTCTGGCAAGATTAGTAACTTTGATGCTGTCAGCTATTTTATTATTAACATGATTTATATGCTTTTGAGTGATAAGTATTTTAATTTTAGTAACTCTGTGATGTATGAGTTAGGTTATAAGCTAGGAGACATAAAGAAACGATCTAAAAACATATTATATGCTAGATTCTTTATATTGCTAGCTAACTTTATTTCCGAAGATCTTATAATTGAGAACCCAACCAACAAGTTTGATTGTTGGGTTCAAGAAAGGAGAGTTTTTTCTGACCTAAACAGGACAAATCACCACAGTGAGGTTCCCCTCATCTATTTGCCAATCATGGAGAAACCTGAGGTAAGTGAGGTAAACACTTCTCTCTCTACTTCAACCCAACCATAAATTTCTTTGCAAACAATTATGGCTATGGCATCTGTGACAATGACCAAATAGGTGCCTACCCAAGCCACACAATCAAAAGTTTCAAAATCCAAGTCAAAGAAAACCCACTCTAGTCTCTCTCAAAAGAAACTAGTTTTAAAATCTACCAAACACCAAGAGGGGAGTGTGAATGGAAGTGAGGCTGGTGAGGGACAGGGTGAAAATCAAAGAAGCCCTAAAAATAAGGAGAGTGAGGTGTGTGTAACCCAGCCTAGCCACATTGTAGTTTCCCAACAAACTGTAGTGATTAACAAGAAATCTAGCTCATTACTAGTTGCATCCTCCCAAAAGGATGTGACTACTGAACAAAGCTCTCAACCAAGAGCACATGCCAAAAGGGATAGGGACACAGACCAACCTCAAACTTACATAAGAAAGAAGAAATCCAAACACACTGGGGATACACAGGGTGCACACACTGTGCAAACTGCAGTCAAAGACTCAGTTATAGCACCTTCTAAAATTCAGTTTGATGTGGCTCCAATAATTGAAAAGTCACAACCAATATCTGTTACTATAGAAGCACCTCACACACAAAACTCACCCACAAGTTCTTTGGATGTGGACATAATTCACACATCATTTCCTGATTCTCCATCTTTAACTCTCTTGGAGGAGCCAAAATCTCAAGCAAGTGAGCATCATCTTTTAAATGATTTGTTTGCTCACTTGCCATTTCTTTCTGAAAATATTAAGAAATCTGTGGATAATCTGAAATCAATCACCACAGATTCTATAATAATTTCAACTCCAAACTCATTCATTTCCACTGTTTCGGTGGATATTTTTCATCCGCCGACTAGTGATTGTATCTCGACGGATGTGCTTAACAGTAATTATCCGTTGAATTTCTCAACTACTATTTCGACGGATGTCTCTCATCCGTTATAAGATCTTGGTAAGAGGGTCATGGATGTGTATTATTATGAGTTCGGTTGTATTATATTTCTGTTTTATTATTGTTTGTGACATCAACTCTTGACCCCGGAGTTGAGGTCGTCATAGAAGAGATCTAGTACTTTGTATAATAGAGAGACTACAGGTAGCGTAGCAGACGGTACCATGTGTACTCAGGGACCTACGAAGTGTATGTATACCAGAATGGGACACATAGCCCGTATGCGGATAGGGTGATGACCGAGATATAGGTTTCGTCCTTCTACTAGTAGAAAAGGTTACAGATTTTCCATTATATGACTAATCATCGTGTGGTGGCTCCAGTGAAATTCTTCCAATTGTAATTAATATGCAATACCGTAACTCAGGCCTAGATGTTGGGTTTACTATAAAGGTATTCGCAGACTAAATATGTCAATCAAAGATATTGTTTTGAAAAGAAGTGTGTATCACCATGAAAACTACTTTCAAATAAGTACATATCCTTATACGGATTAATACAATTTCTTTAACAGTCTTTTCACACTATTGATTATTATGCTGGGCAATATAGCTCACACTTGTTTTCTTAAAATGTCACAAGTAAATAGTTAACCAATGTTAGTCCCTAACAATGCAACAAGAATTACAGAAGGGGGGTTGAATGGAATTCTTGAAACTTTTTCTGAATTATAAAATGTTCTAACCTAAAATATATATATATATGTAAGTGTTTTGATTTCAAAAGTGCGGAATGACAAGTTAAAAATGAATCAAAACACAAAGTAATAAAAACACAAGTCTTTAAAACTTTTTGGTGGATTTGAATGTATCCACCAGATATATATATATCGAGAGAACTCTGTGAAGCTTGAATAGCTCACAGCTGCTTACAAATAAGAACAACTAAACTTAAAGAGAAATACAAAAGGATTCAGCTTACAATTGTTTCTCTGAGAAAATACTTGCTTAGTCTAGTTGTTGTTCTACTTTCTACTCTTGGTTTATATATCACCAAGATTACACAGTAATAAGACAAGATAATAAAACAAAACCTATCAAGTCTAATACTATGTTTCTTCACTACTCTATTCCAGCATCTTTGAATATCTTCATAATAGCATGGAAATGGTAATGCTTCTTTTTTCTCAAAAACCCAGTTGAATAGGCTGCCACATTGCTTTTACAATCACTCGAAGCATGTGACTGTGTTATCACTGTCAAGGGATGTTTGAATTGATCATCCGTCGGGTACATGATTATCATCTGTCGGGTTGCCTTGTTGATCATCCATCGGGTAGCTTTGTTGATCATCCGTCAGGTAGCTATTTGGCACTTGACTTCATTTTATTTATGCAAAATTACAAGACATCTTATATTTACAATTAATCAACCTATTCTGCATATCTAATTAAAGTCAACATAACTTATATGCTACTACAGAATCTATACAAAGGTGTTTTGCATAAATATGCTACATGACTTTTTGTTACATAAGCTACTCACTCGATGGATGTCAAATCATCATCCGTCGGGACTCTTTTGAGTCATCCGTCAGGACTATATTTGATCATTCATTGAGTGCTACATTATTCACTAAGTTGAATCTACTAAGGTGTTTTTGTTAATGAAATCATCAAGTTCACAGCATATACCCAACAATCTCCCCCAATTTATGTCTACAAGAATTGTAGCCATAAATTTAAGAGAAACTTGATGATAACAAAACAGCCTAAAAATACAAATTGAAATGGAAGTAGATAAAACTGTAAAGTGTTGCAACATTTACTGAAAAATTTACTAGACAAAATGTACAAATATTTGCTCACAGTCTTTTTTAAGGTGCTCCTCTAGCCTGAGCATATTGATCTATTTCCTTGATGATCTGGATCTCTTTCCAAGCTTTCTGTTGTTTTCTTCTATCTGATTTTGGAGCTGTCTGTGGAATTCCAGTTCATCGGATTCTGAGAGATTTAGCATTCCTTGCATTTCCAAAAGAGTCTCATTGCTAGAGATGCTCAACTGGTCTTCTAATCTGAAAAATCTTCTAACTCCCTTATCATCCATGAATTCCATCAGCCAGTAGGGCCTTAGATGCACTCTACTCCCTGTGTAAGGAATAGTTAAAGTCTTTGGGAGTGCATCTTTGGCTCTAATACTCCTCAGTTCTTCAATCTTCTTTAGAACTAATCTTCTAGCTGTCACATTGAATCCAAAGTTCTTCTTGAAAGATGAATAAACTTTTATCAGCACATATTGGCTTTCTTGAAGGATTCTGTGAAGTGGTCATTGTATCTCTATTCCTCCCTTGTACTTGAATACTAACCTTTCAGGTAGATTCCTGTAAGCATCAATCCCTCTAACTTCTTCCAGTTCATCTAGATAGTGGTTTAGATCTGAGAATTCCTTGATGTCACAGATGTACATAATATCTCCCTTGTTGACTTTGGTTTGAGCTTTGGTTAGGGACTTGGATCTGAGAGTTAAGGGCTTCAATGTCTTGACTGCTCTTTTCTTTATCTTCTTTGGCTTCGTGAAATGAGGTAGATTGAGTTCAGGAATTGGTAGACTATCCCAGTCTTTTGGCTCATCTTTTGGAATGATAGGTTCACCATGAAAGTTCTTGGATGAATCTATCTTGAATTCTTCATGTGCCATAGAGGGCATGGATGTTTGAGTTGTTGTAGAGGTAGACTTTTTGGGAAACTGATCTTCCAATTCCTTTTTATCAAAGTCCACTTTTCTCTTTGCATGAAGTTTGTATCTAAACATCTTTCTCTGCTGTGATTCTTCTTGCATTTTCAGCTCTTTAGATTCAGTGGTTTCAGATGATTGTTCAGGAATTTGTTGTGTAGGTTTCACAGCTTGCAGCTTGGCCAAGATAGCAACTTGCTCCTTCTTTTGTTTGACCTTTTTAGTATCTGGAGCAGCTTGCTTCTTTTCTTGCCTCAATCTTGCCTTTTCTTCTCTTTTTGCTTCAACAAATTGAGGGTGTCCAGCCACCACACAAATTTCCTTACCATTCCTGAAAACCTTGGAAATTCTTCTTTTCAATGCTGAATCAGCCGGATCCTTGTAGAATGCAATAGATCTTGACAATAGTTTCTTCTCATCAGGCTTTGGTGTCTCATACACTGTGTCCAAAGGGTTCTTTAGTGAGGATTTTGGATAGTTCACCTTTGGCTTCAAAATTAGTTCAGTCTTTGGAGATTTAATGCAGGATGGCTGGCCTCTTTCCAGATTATTCATGCTCATATCATTCACAGAGATTTTTCTGACTTGAGAGTGATGAATGGCTGATTTTTCTGGCTTCTTTGTTAGACCAAACCTCTTTTGAATATCCTCATCAATCTTCTCCCAGTTGATTGGACTCAACTGCTTCTTTTCAGCTACTCTCAATATCGCTGCTGCTTCATTAATCAGATTAATGCTGTCTTTAGTTGGTGGCTTAGTGAAAGTAATTGTAGGCACAATTACTTTGCTAACTTGAATGTTGAGCTATTTCTCCCCCTCACTTGAGGCTTTCTCCCCCTTTTTATTATCATCAAGTTGTGTGGGAGGGAGTTGAGCAGCCACCAACTATTGGAGCAGTGCAGTCTGAGTTTCTTGATTGTTAAGTATCTTGACCATTGACTTCTCTACAACAGATAATCTTGAGTCCATGGCCTCAACTTTCCTATTGAGATCAGCCTCCTTCCTTAGTTTTTGAACTATTTCAATCATGGTGGTAGCAGGAAGTCTAGCATCCAACCTTTCTATGACGTCCTGCTTTACTTCAAAAATTTCTTGCTTGATTACATCCACACTCTGACTGTGTTGGAGGGCTTGAATTTTATGCAGCAAGATGTGCTGTGAGTAGCTTCTTTGTGCTGGCATTAGAAGATGCCTGAATGGCTGCTTAGGTGTCATGAATTAGCTTGAATAGTGTTGATTGGAGATGTGAGTAGGAGCATTCTTTTGTTAGCATCCAGGCATGAACATCTGCATCTCCCCCTATGCTCATGCTATCTTCCTCATCATCCCCACCAGCATCCCCAGACGAGTTTTCATCCAGTTCAAAATCACTGCCAATGTTGGAAGGCATAGCATTGATTGCATCATTTGCTCTCAGTAAAGATTGTGTAGTATGCACCAAGTTCAGCAATCTTTCAGCCTCCTCATTGCCCTGTACAACTAGAGTTTGGTAAGCTGTCACAGGGTGAGTAAATGTCTCAGCATCCAGGGAAATAGAACCTATAACAGCTTGATATTCTTGCTGAAATAACCTTTCCCTTTTTGCATCATTGACATTCATTGACTCACTTGCAATGATTTCCATCCTTATCACTCCTGTACCTGCATTTCTCTCATAATCTCTCTTTTGTTGCATCCAGGTCTCACCTTGGCTCCCCACCCTCACACCCTCACCTTCACCATCTAAGGAGGGACTCCTCACACTCACTTTTGCCAGTCCTGAAGAAATAGACTGCATAGGTTCACTCTTTTCCTCTCCTTTTTCCTGGGAGCAACCCAGACTCTCACTCATTTCACTCCGTTCCCTCAGTCCTAGGAGTGATTGCACTACTACTAAGTCTTCTGCACTTGTAAGAATTGAAGAGATTTGAAGTTGTGCAGAGATAGTCGATGGATAAGAGATATCTATCGGGGTAGTAATTTGGTTAACCGACGGATGACTGGTGTTAGGGACATCCGTCGGGATACAATCACTACTCGATGGATGAACAATATACCTCGAGATAGTAGAAATAAATGAGTTTGAAGTGGAGACTATTGTGGACTCTATGTAGATTGATGAAAATTTTGGCACATATGTCTCAACAGTCTCAGAAAGAAATGGCAAGTGAGCCAACAAATCATCTAGAAGATGATGCTCACTTGCTTGGATTTTTGGATTCTCCATGAGAGTTAAAGATAGAGAATTTGGAAGTGATGTGTTTATCATGTCACCATCCAAAGAGTGTGTGGGAGAATTTGGTGTTTCAGGTGCTTCTATTATTAGAGATTTTGGCTGTGACTCCACATTTATTGGAGCCACATCAACCTGACTTTGAGAAGGTGCAGTGACTGTGTCTTTAGCACCAGTTTGCACAATGTGTGAACCCTGTGCATCCCCAAGGGTCTTTGATTTCTTCTTTCTAGTGTAAATTTGGGGTGAGCTTGTGTCCTTTTCCCTTTTGGCCTGTGCTCTTGGCTGAGAGCTATGTTCAATAGTCACATCCTTTAGGGAGGATGCAACTATTAATGAGCTTATATCCTTATTAAGCACTGCAGTTTGTTGGGAAACTGCAGTGTGGCTAGGCTGGGAAACACTCACCTCTCCAACCTTATCCTTAGGGTTTCTTTAATGTTCACCCTGTCCCTCACCTGTCTTTCCCACCTTCACACTCCCCTCTTTAGGTTTGGTGGATTTTACAACTGGCATCTTCTGAGAGACACCAGAGGGGGTTTTCTTTATCTTTGCTTTTGAAACTTTGGATTTGGTAGCTTGGGTAGGCATCTGTCTGGTCATTGACACAGATGCCACTGCTACACTAGAAGGCAAAGAAATAGTTGAGGTTGGAAGAGTAGAGACAGTTGAAATTACCTCACTTACCTGAGGTACCTCCATAACTGGGAAGTAAAAGAGTGGCAGCTCTTTGTGATGGTTTGCTCTGTTTAAATCTGCAATGATTCTCCTTTCTTGAACCCAACAATCTAACTTATTGGTTGGGTTCTCAAGTACAATATCCTCAGAGAGGTGGTTAGCAAGCATCATTAAAAATCTAGCATACTAAACATTCTTGCCCCTCTTATTTAGCTCCCCTAACTTAAATCCCAACTCAAATATGACTAGATCACTAAAGTTGAAAAATTTATCAGTTACTAGCATGTAAAGCATGTTAAGCATAGAGATATTAACTGAATCAAAATTGTTAATTTTACCAGAAAATACTTTAGTGACCACATCGCACAGATAACTCAATTCCTTCCTAAGACCCAACCTCCTAATTTCATTTAATTTAGAAGCAGAGAATGCATAGCCCATAAAATTAAGCATATTAACAATATCAGTATCTGTGTGTGGAGTAGTGACAGTATTATCAGGAAACTTGAAGTATGCTTTAACAATATCACTATTAACACATAATTCCTTACCTTTAATAGTGAAAGTGATAGTCTTATCATTTGAGTTGTATGTTGCAGTCGTCCACATTTCTTCAACAACCTCACAGTAAATGGTGGGTGATTCCAGCATGGCATAGTTGAGTTTGTAGTTCTTCACAAAATCCATCATTTTGTGGTAGTCGCCAGAATGCTAAATCCCCTTGTTCACTAGAGCCGTGAAGTTGTTCTTCTTATAGATAAATCCAGTTTGAGACATGATCTTGAAGACTGGTGCCATTATTAGAGAGTGAAAATTGCAGAGAGAGATATGATAATTGCTTTTGGGAAAAAGAGAAGTTAGAGCAGGTGATTTGAGAATGATAAAAGAGAAGTAATGAAAATGAATTATGCTTTTATACTATCTCAAAAATAACTGGAAAAAATAATAAAGTTAAATAAAGTAACCAATAAGAATTGCCCAAAATAGCCGTTTAAAAATAAACTATAAAAATTCCATCAATTATCCGCCGTGTTATACTTACAAACTGTAAGTATACTCGATGAATAATGTTTAGAGAATCAACGGCTAAGAATAAGATAATTCGACGGATGAGGATAAATCAGTTATCCGTCGAGACAAAAAATATTCCAGAAAAATAATTGATTTTATTAACAAATTGTATACCGACGGATGATCAAACTCGATGGATAATGATCATCTGTCGAGATGTAAATTGACTTAGCCAAAATTTCATCCAAGACTGAAAAATCAATTAAATTTTTGGCTGCATTACAACTTGCAAATTATCTGAAAAGGTTTAAGAAAAATTAAGCATACCTAACTCACTTACCAACCTTGAAAAGGTGGATTCATCCAGTGGCTTGGTAAATATATCTGCAAGCTATTTTTCACTTGGAAGAAAATGTAGTTCCACAGTACCATTCATTACATGTTCCCTTATGAAGTGGTACTTGATGTCTATGTGCTTTGTTCTTGAATGCTGTACTGGATTTTCAGTGATGGAAATTGTACTTTTGTTATCACAGAAAATAGGAATCCTTTCCACTTGCAGACCATAGTCTAGCAATTGGTTTCTCATCCACAAAATATGTGCACAGCAACTGCCAGCAACAATATATTCAGCTTCAGCTATAGAAGTAGAAACTGAATTTTGCTTTTTAATGAACCAGGACACAAGCTTGTTTCCTAGAAAATGACAGGTTCCTATTGTACTTTTTCTATCAATTCTACAACCTGCATAATCTGTATCTGAATAACCAGTTAGATCAAAACCAGAATCTTTAGGGTACCAAATGCCAAGTTTTGGTGTTCCCTTGAGATATCTAAAAATTCTCTTAATAGCTACTAAGTGAGATTCTCTAGGATCAGCCTGAAATCTAGCACAAAGACATGTAGTAAACATTATATCTGGCCTTCTAGCCGTTAAGTATAGAAGTGAGCCAACCATGCCCCTATAACTTGAAATATCCACAGACTTTTCAGTAGTGTTTAATTCAAGCTTAGTTGCAGTGGCCATGGGAGTTTTTGTAGATGTGCAATCCATCACTAACTTGCTTAACTTGTAAACCAAGAAAGTAAGTTAGTTCTCCCATCATGCTCATTTCATACTTACTTTGCATCAATTTGGCAAATGTTTTGCAAAGTTTTTCATCTGCAAAGCCAAAAATAATGTCATCTACATAAATTTAAACAAGTATGCTAGAGCCATTAACATTTCTAAAGAATAAGGTTTTATCTACAGTACCTCTAGTAAAGTGATTCTCTAAAAAAACTTTGACAAAGTGTCATACTAGGCTCTAGGTGCTTGCTTCAATCCATAGAGTGCTTTCAAAAGATAGTATACATTATTAGGTAGATTTGGATCTTCAAAACAAGGAAGCTGACTGACATAGACTTCCTCCTCCAATTCTCCATTTAGAAAGGCACTCTTGACATCCATTTGATAAACCTTGAAGTTGGCATGGGTTGTATAGACTAAGAAGATTCTGATGGCTTCAAGTCTTGCAACAGGAGCAAAGGTTTCATCAAAGTCTATTCCTTCTTGTTGACAATAGCCCTTAGCAACCAATCTAGCTTTGTTCCTGACTACTATGCCATTTTCATCCATCTTGTTTCTGAATACCCATTTGGTGTCTATAGGATTCTTCCCTTTAGGCTTGGGTACCAGCTTCCAAACATTGTTCCTTTCAAATTGGTTTAGCTCCTCCTGCATAGCTAAAATCCAATCAGGATCCAACAAAGCTTCTTCTACCTTCTTTGGTTCTTCCTTAGAGAGGAAGCTGCTATATAGACATTCTTCTTGAGTTGCTCTCCTTTTTTGAACTCTAGAAGATACATCACCAATGATGAGCTCAATGGGGTGATCCTTTGTCCATTTCCTTTGTTGAGGTAGATTAGCTCTAGATTAAGAGGCCTCATTGTTGCCTTGAAGTGTGATTAAGTTTTGATTATTAGAAACTCCCCCTGAGTTTGTGAATCTATGATTTGAGAGAGGGGAACTTTCTGCAAGTGATCTATTTTGACTTTCAGCTTCTTTTGATGACCCGACGGATAGTGAATTTTGAGTACCGACGGATGAAGTTGATTGTCTCCCGATGGATGATGCAGATTGTCTACCGACGGATGAGCATTTTGTAACTCGATGGATGATGAGTTATTAGCTTCATTAGTTGTAGATTTTTCTGCACTATCCTTAGTTGTAGTTTCTTGATCACTTTCATCATCACTGTCATCACTAACCATCTCCACATTGTCAAATTTGAGGCTCTCATGGTAATCTCCATCTTGTAGTCCTTCAATCTTTCTATCATCAAACACAACATGTATTGATTCCACAACAATGTTTGTTCTCAGATTGTAGACTCTGTATGCTTTACCAACAGCATATCCAACAAAAAATCCTTCATCTACTTTAGCAACAAACTTCCCATTCTGATCAGTTTGATTTCTCAAGATATAACATTTGTAACCAAAGACATGAAGAAAATTTAGAGTTGGCTTCTTGTTCTTGAACAATTGGTAGGGAGTCATGCATTTTGCTTGATTAACTAGAGAAATATTCTGAGTGTAGCAGTCAGTATTTACAACTTCAGACCATAAATATGTTGGTAACTTTGATTCTTCAAGCATTATCCTTGTAGATTCAATAAGTGATCTGTTCTTTTTTTTTTCTACTACTTCATTTTATTGTGGAGTTCTTGCTACTGAAAACTCATGTAAAATCCCATTCTCTTCACAAAATGCTCTCATGACAGAATTCTTGAACTCAGTTCCATTGTCACTCCTGATTCTTCTAACTTTGAAATTAGGATGATTGTTGACTTGCCTTATGTGATTGATAATGATTTCACTAGCCTCATCTTTAGACTTAAGGAAATATGTCCAAGAGAATTTTGAGAAATCATGTACAAACACTAGGCAAAATCTTTTCCTTGAGATGGACAACACATTGACTGGTCCAATCAAATCCATGTGTAGCAGTTGCAAAGGTTTTTCAATTGTTGAATAAAGCTTCTTTCTGATTGATGCTTTGATTTGTTTTCCCTTTTGGCAAGCATCACACAGTCCATCCTTAGAAAACTCCACTTGAGGAATACCTCTAACCAGTTCTTTCTTTACAAGCTCATTCATGGTCTTGAAGTTTAGATGGGATAGCTTTTTGTGCCATAACCAACTTTCATCTTGACTTGCTTTACTGAGAAGACAAGTAACAGATTCTGCATTTGATGAGTTGAAGTCAGCTAGGTACACATTTCCTTTTCTCACTCCAGTGAGAACCACTTTGTTGCTCCTTTTGTTTGTCACAACATAGGCTTCTGAGTTAAAGGTTACTGAATTGCCTTTATCACAAAGCTGGCTGATACTCAACAAATTGCTTGAGACCATCCACTAAGGCAACCTCCTCAATGATGACAATGTCTTTTGAAATCAAGCCATATCCCACATTATAACCCTTGTTGTCATCTCCAAAAGTAATACTTGGGCCAGCTTTATCCTTAAACTCTGTGAGCAGGGTAGAATCACCAATCATGTGTCTTGAACAACCACTATCCAAGTACTACATATTCTTTCTGTTTCCCTGATTACTTGAAGAACTTGTCTCTGTTTCATCAGACTTGGCCATTAGGGCTAGATTGACATAGCTGATATCCTCATCCTCATCCAGACCATCTGCTGCCCAGTCATTTTCTTGTGTAATGAAAGCCTTTTCCTTTTGTTTGAGCAAGTCAAAATTTTTTTGTTTATAATCCACAGGCTCAAACTTCTTCTTGCTGGAATCTGACTTTCTACACTCACTGGCAAAGTGCCCTGCCAAGCCACATTTGAAACATTTGAATTTTGATTTATCCACCATGTTTCTATTTGGCTTAGCTACTCCAAAGTTCTTTTTGAACTTGAGCTTGGAAAATCTTCTGGAAAGAAATGCAAGATGTTCATCAATATCATCCATATCATCTTGGCTCAAAGAATCTTTATTTTCTGCTACCAGACCCTTGCCCTTGTTTTCACAGACCTTTGAAGTAGATTCAACAGCTTCTATCTTCATCTCCTTCTCTTTCTCTAACTCAGCTACCAGTGCAATGGACCTTCCTTTCTTTCTCCCTTTCTCCATTCTTTCATCTTGCTCTATTCCAAGCTCATAAGTCTTTAGAATGTCATACAGTCTCTTTAGTGTAAACTCCTTGTATTCTTGTGAATTTCTCAAGGAGACTGTCATTGATTTCCATTCTTTTGGTAGGGATCTCAGAAAATTGAGGTTAGAATTTTTGGTTTGGTAGACTCTTCCATGCAGCTTTAGAGCATTTAGTAGCTTTTGAAATCTACTAAAGATATCAGTGAGAGTTTCACCTTCTTCAAATTGGAAATGCTCATATTGCTGAATTAGTAACTGCATCTTATTCTCTCTAACTTGTTTAGTGCCATCACAGATAATCTGAATTGTATCCCAGACTTCCTTGGCAGTTTTGCAATTGATGATGTTGTCAAACATGCCACCATCAACTCCATTGAACAGAATATTCATGGTCTTCTTGTCTTTCCTGACTTGTTCAATATCAGGATCTGACCATTCATGCCTTGGCTTGGGAATTGATGGCTCATTTCCAGTTGCAGCTCTCATTGGTACATTAGGGCCTCTCTCTATGCAATCCACATAAGCCTCATCTTGAGAGAGTAAATGAAGATGCCTCTTTACCTTCCAGTGATGGTAATTATCTTTGTCCAGAAAAGGAATCTTGACTCCAACATCCTTCTTGTTCATCTTGTTGTTTGTTGTGATCTTTAAACTCTTTGTTCTTCAAGAGCTTGCTCTGATACCAATTGTTAGTCCCTAACAATGCAACAAGAATTACAGAAGAGGGGTTAAATGGAATTCTTGAAACTTTTTCTGAATTATAAAATGTTCTAACTTAATATATATATATATATATATTTATATATATATATGTAAGTGTTTTGATTTGCAAAGTGCGGAATGACAATTTAAAAATGAATCAAAACATAAAGTAATAAAAACACAAGTCTTTAAAACTTTCTGGTGGATTTGAATGTATCCACCAGATATATATATATATATATATATATATCGAGAGAACTCTGTGAAGCTTGAATAGCTCACAGCTGCTTACAAATAAGAACAACTAAACTTACAGAGAAATTGTAGATGATTCAGCTTACAATTATTTTTTTGAGAAAATACTTGCTTAGTGTAACACCCCCAAATCCGGGGTCGGGGATCCGGGTTGTCACGAGTTCCATTTCCCTTAATAACACCCAATCTTAATAATTACTCAACTACTCTGTACTGTGACCCCACAATAAACACACACACCATACGTTATAGTCTCGGAGATGAACATCCAAAAAAATAACCACAAGTCATTTTATTCCACAATTATCTGCCAATACACCTTAAAAGGTTTTCTGAATAAATTTACATTTCTTTGCCATTATTACAATTCATAATTATACATAAATCTGGTACATTAGAAGTTGAAAGCCTAGCCTATTGGTAGTTCCTACCTCAGCTACGGCGGCATCAATGCTTCTAGAAAACTGCGGAACGTCTCCTAATCGCTTGCGAATCGGGAGCTTGGTCATGTTCATCCTTTCTATCTGTTGTTGTGTGATGAAAGAAGAAAGCAAGGGTGAGCAGCAAGCCCACCAAAATAATATGTATAATGATTAATAGTATATGAGCCTTCTCTTAGTACTCATGAAAGTCTTGGTCAAAAGAAATGAACCAAGTTGATATCTTAATGCGATGAAGTCGCAAAATATTCAGTATATAAATATATACATATATACTTTTCAAAATATTGGAAGTCCTCTTCCATGCATAATATACACAAAGTCCCAGTGTATAACTGTATAAAAAAAATATCGTTGCAAGGTGATCTCATATATCTAACCTTGTCTCAACGTTTTTCTGAAAATCTTTGTCATACATAAGACAATTATTAATTAGATATAAGCTTAAAAGATGAAGTTACCAAATACTCCAATATACTTATATCTTTTCCAAATACTACTTGAACTACCACCGTTCAAGTTATAATTAATTTCAAAAGTTCATCACATAGATGAGACTATAAGACAAGATTTGAATAGATTAAATCTTTAAATATTATCAAAATAAAATGAAGTTACGAGATACTTCATTTGATGTAAACATCATTTTGAAAACTTGACCCTGCCAACACCCAACAATCGCCCAACCGTAGCCTTTCTATCGAAGTGCTCTGGGTAGTGTTGCAGAAATTATCCAATTGGATGATGAACTCATTACGGGAGTTTGCCGCGCCAGGAAGACCACTTACGATGATCTGTCGTAGTAGTACAACCCCGCCATTTTCTACATGTAGAGGAGAACCTGTCGGATTTACTTGTCAACCGAACACTGAACTCTTAAGGAATGGACCGCCTGGGGGAACTTCCAGGCCATTTGGGCCAATATAATAAGGCTGGGCCGGCGCTACTCGGCCACTTACGCCACTCCTAGTTCAGATGAAATCCATGTCTCTGAAACGTAAAGCTCGTCCCCACTTTCCCCAAGTAGAAACTTGTTGATACGGCTCCACCAAGAAGTCGTATCTATTTGGAAAGGAGAACTCACCGATATTTCCCAGGCGATGCCTGTTAATGGATTAACTTGTTCCAAGAATTTTACTTCCCGAGTGTTGGGTAAGTAATCAATTCATTTATCAAAACAGCAACCTTGTTGTGAATATAAAACACACCACAGAGCCGGATCCCTCAGGTTTTGAGCGAGTATTTAAATCCCCTTAAAAAGGAAGATCTTAAATATAAAAATGAGTTTTGGGATCCGCTCTAACTTTTAAAAATCATTTTGAAGACTCGAAAACACTTTATAGAGTGTTTGGAGTAAAGCTGATTTAATGAAATAAATCAGTCCCTAGAATATTTAGAAAATGACTGAATATTATTATTTAAATAATATTCTCATAAGGATAATCCTTATAAAAATAATTGAAGTAGAAGTATTAAAACTTATACTTGAAATGGATATCAAATAACCAAAGATATACTTATATGAAAGTACTATCTTTATTTGAATAATCGAAAATAAGTTTGATTATTGACACCTTATTCTTTAATAAAATAAAGAATATATCTCAGCAAATAATCGGAGTCATAGATCCTCAAATGAATATTCAAATAAAATATTCATTAAATAATATAAACTGAGTCATAAGCCCTCGAATGAATATTCAAATAATATTCAGATAATAAAATAAAAGGAGTCATAAGTCCTCGAATGAATATTCAAAATAATATTCATTTAATATAAAGCAGACATACGCCTTCGAATAATATTCGAAATAATATTCAATAATAAAATAAAGCTAAAGTTATCGAATAAACCTTATTCGATTAATAGTTTTGAAAACTATGACCATATATATATATATGAGTATATATATATATATATATATATTTATATCCATATATACAAAACCTACTCGGGATCCTCGACTCCCGGTTTTAGAAAATATTTTCACCTTTGGGTCCCTATACTAAGGGTATATGCAAATTACCGCTATCCTCTAGCATAGGTATTATCAACTGAATCAATTGAATCAACAGATATATATCAAGATTACGAAACAGACATGCATATATACCATATCAGCATGCTCCAATATATCGCAAAATTTGCTAATAACAATCATGCACTTATCACAAGATAATGCATATACATATATTTACATCACAACAACAGTATAACGGGTAGAAAACTTGTCTGAGCGACTGGGGGTTACGAATGGCTCGGGACGAGTCTGGTAACCTATAAACAACAAGTAAGTTGGAATTAAACCAAAGTCACTAGTAAATCTATACTTTAACTAACTTAGACTCTAACGCTTGTTTTGCGCTTACTGATTCTCTTAAGTCATTCGAGTACCCTTGGCTCCACCATTTTTAATAATTTAACCTTTACGAGTTTTAAGGCGATTCCTTCGCGAGTGTCTTACCAACTGCCTAGCACACTTACCATAAATGTTTCATACATTAATTAACCCTTTTTGGTCTTTAACCTATGTTTCAAAGTAAGGTGAGGGGAAAAGTTTTGTTCGCGAAACGCCGTTACTTGAAACGGTCGTTTCTCCTAAACCGTGCATCGGAATCGAACGAACTACATATCAAAACAAAGCTCGTAACATGAGCTATCTAGAAATAGCAATGGTCATAATCTAGCAGGGGGTTCTCGGGTCCTAATGCTATGCACAAAAACAGTCTAAAGAAAATCGGACGTTACGACGGCTATGTTTACGTGATTTCCCAAATTTAAACCATTCAAAACCAACCACAATTCAACCCCAAATCAATCATACAACCAACTTCCATCCAAACCACATCATAACAGCCCCAACAATCCACATTAACCATTTATACTTATTCCCCACATGAACTAAAAGCTTTACTTAGGTTCTTTAACTAATTATCAAGATTTACAACTCCAACAATACCACAAAACCAACTAATCTCTACAACTCAACCAAACTTCAAACAATCAAGCATCATGCTTCACATATACTATATCAAACATATTCAATCCTAATTACTCAAAACTAAAGCTAGGGTTTGTAGTTTATACCTTCCTTGGAGAGTGGAGAATCAAGAGAATGGCTTGGAATCACCCTTAAAGTCCTTATCCAAGCTTAATCTAAACAAAACTTCAAGAACACAAATTTTATTTCTTGAAAAACACTATTCACCATCATATTCCATGATTTATAGAAAAAGATTGGCTTGGAATTAGAAGCTTAAACTTATAGGAAGTATGTAACTATCCATGGGGAAGCTTAGATAATTACCTTGCTAAATACTAAGTGGTGGAGCTTGGATCTTCAATTTTTAAGAAATGGGCCGAGAGCTAGCTTGGGAAGAAAGAGATTTTTGTGTTTTGTTTGATGAAAAATGAAATGTTTGCTTGGTTGGTTGATTTTTGTGTTGTTTTTAGTTAATTACCTTGTTGCCCTTGAGTTTGTGTGGTTAAAAAGTCACCACATCTCCTTCCTTCCCATGTCATGCTTGTGTCATCCTCATGATGTCATCCTCCCCTCCTTGTCCTCTTCTCATTGGTTGGGTGACATCATCCTCTCTAATCCCTTTGATTAACTTCCTAATTGTTTGCCTAATGACCGCTGATCTGTTATACGGTTCGCTTAACTTTCGTTTTCGTTTATCGTTTGAGGGATCATACCCGGGATCTTATTACTTAGGTTCCCTTAACCTTTCTCAATACATTATATTCCTTTTTATGATCCTCTATTATAATCCTTTAATTTAAATCCTTTTATCCTATTACCTTATACTCAATTCTTTCCGTATCTATTGGATTTCCGGGAAAATCAAAGTGTTCGGATTTGGATTCTGACGATCTTTACATACACTTATATCCCATATAAAGTACTAATAAAATCTCAGAATATCCATATCAGAACCCCTACATAGTGTGGCATGAAAAGTTTTCTCATTCAGCTAAAACACTATTCACAAGGGTTACAAAAAGTTCAAAATTTTGGGGGTTATTACGGTCTCCCCTCCTTAAAAGGATTCCGTCCCAGAATCAAATTGAAAATAAATAGGGATACTCTCTTAGCATTGCACTCTCTAACTCTCGAGTAAATTTTCCCACATTGTGGTCCTACCACCAAACTCTGCCTAGTTTGATAACCCTTCTCCTAAGTACTTGTTCCTTTTCACTCTATAACCCTTCCTAGTTGCTCCATATAGGTTACATCTGGTTGCATGTCTATGTGCTCATATGCCCCTATTTATCTGGCGTCCAATTTATACTTCCTTAACATTGATACGTGGAACACACTATGAACTTGCTACATGTTCGGGGTTAGGGCTAACTCATATGCTAACTTCCCAATACGTCTTAGTATATCCCAGGGTCCAACAATTCGTGGACTTAGCTTTCCTTTCTTTCCGAACCTCATCAATCCTTTTTCCAAGGGATACCTATAACATTACTAGGTCCCCTATTTCCCATTCCTTGTCCTTTCGTGTTAAATCAACATACTTCGTGTTCCCATCTTGGGCTACTACCAGCCATCCTCTGATTAGATTTATCATATCCTTGGTCCTTTGGACTACTGCGGGTCCGAGCATCTTGCGCTCTACAACTTCATCCTAACATAAGGGAGATCGACATTGTCTTCCCTCAAGGATCTCATAAGGCGATACCTCAATACTGACATATGATCTATTGTCGTAAGAAAACTCAATCCGCGTTATGTGATCATTCCAATTTCTTTCAAGTCTATTGCACAGACTCTCATTATAGCTTCTAGCATTATAGCTTTTGCTTCTTAATACCCATTCTTTTCCAGTTCGTAATCGCTACTACCTTCCGTTCCTAATATTATACGGGTTATACTTTTGCTCGCTAGCGTTCTATAACCTTTTAATAACCACGTCAACCTTAGTATCACGAATGTGTTTCCATCCCGCATACTACCACCACTTTATTACTCCTTTTTCAGTTGTTTCTATTTTCCAAAATTTGATCAATCATATAGAAGTAAAGGAATTTGTTGAGAGATCACTATGATCATGAACACTTGTTACATTGCATAGTTAGTACAGAAGGTGGCCAGCCTTTAGTACTTGACAAGTAATTAAACAATAGATGGTATCCTACTAGGCTTCTATCACACAGATAGATAGTCATTCGGCAATACCTCCCCTTTTTGGAAGGGTTGTTCTTCTCAGCTTACATGAAATGAAAAGAAGAGAAAAGAACGAACTGAAGAGAATTGTATATTCATAAAAAAAAAATTATTGCCATAAAATATCTGGCTTGGAATCTACCTCTGAACTATAGAGGTTTGTCATAGGAGAACAAAACATATACGTATTTATATCAACATCAAGTATTATAGCATCGTATTTCGCATGCCTAAATATTTTTGCCATTCCGTCCATCATTCTATGGACCCATGTTCTTCCTCGAGCTTATACACAATCACCTTTGAAACTCCCTCGACATCGAAAATCGAATCTGGGATCTCATTCTATACATCATCGTTACTAGAATTCTATGCTTGCACCGCAACGTTCCTCGTATAATAATACGACTCTCTATTGATAAGAAAGAATAATTATTCACTAGGTAGATACTCTACTTAATTAGTCTATCAATGATAACTTATACACTACCACGACCCGATTAGTGGTACTCAATCTCAACACCCATTCCAATACAACTCTCATGGCTGTAATCAGCTCACTACTCGCAGAATCATTGCTGCCTTACTATGGTCCACCACTGACCTACTGTCGTCATTCACTTTTCCATAAAATCTTAATATCTAACCATACGGAGTCCATACATGTCGTATCAAATCATTCTAAGGAGGTAACCTAATCACCATTCCTGATTCATGAAGAACACTCCTGATCCTGACATACATACATGACATGAAGCAGATAAAATTGCAGAAGAGTTTCAATCAAAGCAACGATAGCAGGTTAATACCATTCTAAATCATATGCCTTAAATAGAAGACTTACTCAAAGGTTCGTCTAGTCCTTTTTGAAACATGGTCCTGGCTTATCTCAAGATAGGACCTTCTAAGATAGATAGCCCGTTCATGGCGATTACACGAATTAAACCTTTACCAACTACTATTACGGTTGGGTATTGCACAGTCATCAGAAGGAATGTCAATCTTCCAAACCATAATACAACCTTCACAGTTTTAACCATCATCACTGTATTCTTTTGGTACAAGCGCCTATAATTATCCTCTTACCTTTAAAGTGTCGGCCACCTCTTTGGCCTTTCCTGATAGTAAAATTTCCTTACAGTCAATGTCACTTTAACCACCTCCAAATAAATTTTCTACCTTATTTCAATCACAGCTTATGTGAAAATGTTTTCCTTAAAATCTGATGAGTAAAAAAAAATCACCATTTTTCCATAAGTTATTGCCTCAGTCTTTAGAGGTTAATCACTGTCACGACTGACTCTCAATCATACTTAGAACATCTTTTATCTTAGGCCCTAATTGCCCTGAACAATTTCGACCTTTACTGGTTCGATCCATACTTTCTCGTGGTTAAACACGTGCCCCACTTGGCATCATTATAATTACGTCATATTTCCTTTATCAACATTTCTATTCTTGAGAATTTTGAATATTACCTTTCTCATTGTAAAACCTCTAAGGTTATCCTTGAATCGTTCCTCCTGTATTCCCTAGATACAGGGCATATCAAAATACCATATACTAATACTAGAATCATTGTCTATATACTTTTGAAAAAAATTTCTCCACTGATTCTTTAAAGGTTGTTGTTACCTTAATCCTTTCCAATTCATTCTATCAAAACTCATACTATCCCTATTAAGGGTGAAATGCCAACCTTTATGCATTCCCCTAGGATTCATTTTAAGTTACCGATGTTCTATCCTTAATTCCACCTTTAAAAAGGTACATGCATCCTTCCATGGATAAATCAAGTCATATATCCCTGATAAGGGTGTCTTATTCAATCATTCCCACCTCGATAGTATATGCCGAATTTCACAATAACATCTGCATTCAAAATGAGGTCAATCAATATGGCCTCCAAAAGATAACAACGGTTATCCGCTTTTATTGCCTAGATTGGGTAACGATAACAAGGATGTTCTGGAAGATATTGGTCGTGTTCAACGTGAACTTCTTCTTAATAATTCCTTATTTACTTTTGTTGTTTATCTCAACAGTCACCTCAATATTGGGATATCTTTCATACCTGGTGTCTCCCTTTCTAGGTATCGAGCCACCGGTCTTACACTTCACATTCTTGAAGGTCACTTTCTTCATCCAATTTTCCTACTTTCTTACTTTCTTGTCTCCTTAGTCTATCCGAGTCTTATTATTTATCCTTCGAACTATCTAAAGGTTTCCTTGAATCCTCCCAACTTAAAGGGGATAAAATATATGTATCTCTTATGCCTTCAACCATCAATTTTAACTCATGGTAAATCACCCTCATCCTGACGATTACATACTTTTCTATTTCTATTGCTACGAGTCTTTAGGGTTTCCTCATACCCATCTTCCTTATCATTCCTCCAACTCTATCGCCTTTATATTCCTTTCCACTTCAGTTTCTTTTTATTTTTGTTTCCATTACAACCGTTATATGAACCAACACTACATAAGCATTGATTTCAACCATCCCGTCATTCTGGATTCGTGTCCTCATAACGAATCTTGACAACTTTTACATCTTAGATTCATAATTCATCATACTCGTCTGCCTTTGTTCTGGCTCTAAAGCTTTTACATTATCTCCTTATCTCGCTCGACTTTTGCTTTCTTAGTCTAAATATTTCTTCCTACTCCTCATAATTGGGGTCATTTTTTTAATTTAAAATCCTCATTTTCCACTCCATTATGTCATGGGTTCCTTCTATCTTGATGGCGACCTCCCTGACTATCACGTTCAGGGTTTGCTCTAAATCTTATTCCTCAAACTATGGCTCTCATCTAAGTTCTCATCCTTACGCTCTTGAACTTTCGGAACCCAAATTCTATAGGAATACCTCATTATTCCCTTATCATCTTTCTCGGTATTAATCTCATATTTATTTGTTGGCTCTCTGCCTTCATTCATCACCTTTCTCTGGCACCGTATGCTCTTTTCCAATAATTCGGTCTCTATTGCAATCTCAAACAGCTTTTCGGTACCGGCTCCGGTTACCTTCACTACTATTTCCAAAATCTCTTATAAACTCTCCCAGAGACATTATCATCTTGAGTCTCTCCTTTTTACTAAGGGCATCAGCCACCACATTGGCTTTCCCCGAATGATAAAGAATCTCCCAATCATTATTCTTGATTAACTCTAACTGCCTCCTCTGGCATATGTTGAGTTCTTTCTACGTGAAAACGTACTAGAGCACTTATGGCTTAGGTAATTCTCGCACTTCTCTCCATACAAGTAGTGCCTCCAATCTTTAGGGTAAAACTATTGCCACGAGCCTAAGCTCATGGGCGGGGATATCAAATTTCATATTACCTTAATTGTCTTGACATGTACGCGATTACCTTACCGTGCTGCATAAGCACGCACCCTAAGCCCTTGTGCGAAGCGTCACTACACTTCACAAAATCTCATTTTCCATCCCAACATAGGGAACGTCACCAACCTTTGCTTCAGTTCTTAAAAGCTGTTCTCACATTTCTCTGTCCATTCGAACTTCCCAGTCTTACGAGTAAGCCGCGTTAAAGGGGCTACTATCTTTACAAACTTGAACGAACCTCCGGTAGTGACCGGCCAATCCTACCTCTGGTAGTCGACCTAACCATGGTCATCAATTAATCAGTGGTCCTTTATCCAATTTTGTCAGGTTCCTCCATGGGATCCTCCTCAACAACTATCCCTTCTAGGACAACATCCTCAACCGCTACATCCTCAATATCAACATCATCCGGTCCTGCATTAGGACACTCTATCGGATCCACAATCCGATCTCCAATTAGTAATAAAACATCATCGCGCTGTTGCTCCTCAACCTCAGGGTTCGGAGTCCCGCTACCATATACGATAACGAACTACGCACCTATCACGATATTTATAAGGGTTCCCATAAGGGTTTTAACTGTCAGTACTACGTTAGGTAGCCCGACTATGAACTTGGCAAGAGTTCTTATTATCTTTGTGAACTTATTATCTTAACGTCACATTATCTCTGAGGTTTATAACGCTTAGCTCCGATACCATTTCTGTAACACCCCCAAATCCGGGGTCGGGGATCCGGGTTGTCACGAGTTCCATTTCCCTTAATAACACCCAATCTTAATAATTACTCAACTACTCTGTACTGTGACCCCACAATAAACACACACACCATACGTTATAGTCTCAGAGATGAACATCCAAAAAAATAACCACAAGTCATTTTATTCCACAATTATCTGCCAATACACCTTAAAAGGTTTTCTGAATAAATTTACATTTCTTTGCCATTATTACAATTCATAATTATACATAAATCTGGTACATTAGAAGTTGAAAGCCTAGCCTATTGGTAGTTCCTACCTCAGCTACGGCGGCATCAATGCTTCTAGAAAACTGCGGAACGTCTCCTAATCGCTTGCGAATCGGGAGCTTGGTCCTGTTCATCCTTTCTATCTGTTGTTGTGTGATGAAAGAAGAAAGCAAGGGTGAGCAGCAAGCCCACCAAAATAATATGTATAATGATTAATAGTATATGAGCCTTCTCTTAGTACTCATGAAAGTCTTGGTCAAAAGAAATGAACCAAGTTGATATCTTAATGCGATGAAGTCGCAAAATATTCAGTATATATATATATATACATATATACTTTTCAAAATATTGGAAGTCCTCTTCCATGCATAATATACACAAAGTCCCAATGTATAACTGTATAAAAAAAATATCATTGCAAGGTGATCTCATATATCTAACCTTGTCTCAACGTTTTTCTGAAAATCTTTGTCATACATAAGACAATTATTAATTAGATATAAGCTTAAAAGATGAAGTTACCAAATACTCCAATATACTTATATCTTTTCCAAATACTACTTGAACTACCACCGTTCAAGTTATATTTAATTTCAAAAGTTCATCACATAGATGAGACTATAAGACAAGATTTGAATAGATTAAATCTTTAAAATATTATCAAAATAAAATGAAGTTACGAGATACTTCATTTGATGTAAACATCATTTTGAAAACTTGACCCTGCCAACACCCAACAATCGCCCAACCGTAGCCTTTCTATCGAAGTGCTCTGGGTAGTGTTGCAGAAATTATCCAATTGGATGATGAACTCATTACGGGAGTTTGCCGCGCCAGGAAGACCACTTACGATGATCTGTCGTAGTAGTACAACCCCACCATTTTCTACATGTAGAGGAGAACCTGTCGGATTTACTTGTCAACCGAACACCGAACTCCTAAGGAATGGACCGCCTTAGCGGAACTTTCAGGCCATTTGGGCCAATATAATAAGGCTGGGCCGGCGCTACTCGGCCACTTACGCCACTCCTAGTTCAGATGAAATCCATGACTCTGAAACGTAAAGCTCGTCCCCACTTTCCCCAAGTAGAAACTTGTTGATACGGCTCCACCAAGAAGTCATATCTATTTGGAAAGGAGAACTCACCGATATTTCCCAGGCGATGCCTGTTAATGGATTAACTTGTTCCAAGAATTTTACTTCCCGAGTGTTGGGTAAGTAATCAATTCATTTATCAAAATAGCAACCTTGTTGCAAATATAAAACACACCATAGAGCCGGATCCCTCAGGTTTTGAGCAAGTATTTAAATCCCCTTAAAAAGGAAGATCTTAAATATAAAAATGAGTTTTGGGATCCGCTCTAACTTTTAAAAATCATTTTGAAGACTCGAAAACACTTTATAGAGTGTTTGGAGTAAAGCTGATTTAATGAAGTAAATCAGTCCCTAGAATATTTAGAAAATGACTGAATATTATTATTTAAATAATATTCTCATAAGGATAATCCTTATAAAAATAATTGAAGTAGAAGTATTAAAACTTATACTTGAAATGGATATCAAATAACCAAAGATATACTTATATGAAAGTACAATCTTTATTTGAATAATCGAAAATAAGTTTGATTATTGACACCTTATTCTTTAATAAAATAAAGAATATATCTCAGCAAATAATCGGAGTCATAGATCCTCAAATGAATATTCAAATAATATTCATTAAATAATATAAACTGAGTCATAAGCCCTCGAATGAATATTCAAATAATATTCAGATAATAAAATAAAAGGAGTCATAAGTCCTCGAATGAATATTCAAAATAATATTCATTTAATATAAAGGAGTCATACGCCTTCGAATAATATTCGAAATAATATTCAATAATAAAATAAAGCTAAAGTTATCGAATAAACCTTATTCGATTAATAGTTTTGAAAACTATGACCATATATATATATATGAGTATATATATATATATATTTATATCCATATATACAAAACCTACTCGGGATCCTCGACTCCCGGTTTTAGAAAATATTTTCACCTTTGGGTCCCTATACTAAGGGTATATGCAAATTACCGCTATCCTCTAGCATAGGTATTATCAACTGAATCAATTGAATCAACAGATATATATCAAGATTACGAAACAGACATGCATATATACCATATCAGCATGCTCCAATATATCGCAAAATTTGCTAATAACAATCATGCACTTATCACAAGATAATGCATATACATATATTTACATCACAACAACAGTATAACGGGTAGAAAACTTGCCTGAGCGACTGGGGGTTACGAATGGCTCGGGACGAGTCTGGTAACCTATAAACAACAAGTAAGTTGGAATTAAACCAAAGTCACTTGTAAATCTATACTTTAACTAACTTAGACTCTAACGCTTGTTTTGCGCTTACTGATTCTCTTAAGTCACTCGAGTACCCTCGGCTCCACCATTTTTAATAATTTAACCTTTACGAGTTTTAAGGTGATTCCTTCGCGAGTGTCTTACCAACTGCCTAACACACTTACCATAAATGTTTCATACATTAATTAACCCTTTTTGGTCTTTAACCTATGTTTCAAAGTAAGGCGAGGGGAAAAGTTTCGTTCGCGAAACGCCGTTACTTGAAACGGTCGTTTCTCCTAAACCGTGCATCGGAATCGAACGAACTACATATAAAAACGAAGCTCGTAACATGAGCTATCTAGACATGGCAATGGTCATAATCTAGCAGGGGGTTCTCAGGTCCTAATTCTATGCACAAAAACAGTCTAAAGAAAATCAGACGTTACGACGGCTATGTTTACGTGATTTCCCAAATTTAAACCATTCAAAACCAACCACAATTCAACCTCAAATCAATCATACAACCAACATCCATCCAAACCACATCATAACAGCCCCAACAATCCACATTAACCATTTATACTTATTCCCCACATGAACTAAAAGCTTTACTTAGGTTCTTTAACTAATTATCAAGATTTACAACTCCAACAATACCACAAAACCAACTAATCTCTACAACTCAACCAAACTTCAAACAATCAAGCATCATGCTTCACATATACTATATCAAACATATTCAATCCTAATTACTCAAAAATAAAGCTAGGGTTTGTAGTTTATACCTTCCTTGGAGAGTGGAGAATCAAGAGAATGGCTTGGAATCACCCTTAAAGTCCTTATCCAAGCTTAATCTAAACAAAACTTCAAGAACACAAATTTTATTTCTTGAAAAACACTATTCACCATCTTCTTCCATGATTTATAGAAAAAGATTGTCTTGGAATTAGAAGCTTAAACTTATAGGAAGTATGTAACTATCCATGGGGAAGCTTATATAATTACCTTGCTAAATAGTAAGTGGTGGAGCTTGGATCTTCAATTTTTAAGAAATGGGCCGAGAGCTAGCTTGGGAAGAAAGAGATTTTTGTGTTTTGTTTGATGAAAAATGAAATGTTTGCTTGGTTGGTTGATTTTTGTGTTGTTTTTAGTTAATTACCTTGTTGCCCTTGAGTTTGTGTGGTTAAAAAGTCACCACATCTCCTTCCTTCCCATGTCATGCTTGTGTCATCCTCATGATGTCATCCTCCCCTCCTTGTCCTCTTCTCATTGGTTGGGTGACATCATCCTCTCTAATCCCTTTGATTAACTTCCTAATTGTTTGCCTAATGACCGCTGATCTGTTATACGGTTCGCTTAACTTTCGTTTTCGTTTATCGTTTGAGGGATCATACCCGGGATCTTATTACTTAGGTTCTCTTAACCTTTCTCAATAAATTATATTCCTTTTTATGATCCTCTATTATAATCCTTTAATTTAAATCCTTTTATCCTGTTACCTTATACTCAATTCTTTCCGTATCTATTGGATTTCCGGGAAAATCAAAGTGTTCGGATTTAGATTCTGACGATCTTTACATACACTTATATCCCATATAAAGTACTAATAAAATCTCAGAATATCCATATCAGAACCCCTACATAGTGTGGCATGAAAAGTTTTCTCATTCAGCTAAAACACTATTCACAAGGGTTACAAAAAGTTCAAAATTTTGGGGGTTATTACACTTAGTCTAGATGTTGTTCTACTTGCTACTCTTGGTTTATATATCACCAAGATTACACAGTAATAAGACATGATAATAAAACAAAACCTATCAAGTCTAATACTATGCTGCTTCACTACTATATTCCAGCATCTTTGAATATCTTCATAATAGCATGGAACTGGTAATGCTTCTTTGTTCTCAAAAACCCAGTTGAATAGACTGCCACATTCCTTTTACAAACATTCGACGCATGTGACTATGTTGTCACTGTCAACGGATGTTTGAATTGATCATCCGTCGGGTACATGATTATCATCCGTCGGGTTGCCTTGTTGATTATCCGTCGGGTAGCTTTGTTGATCATCCGTCGGATAGCTATTTGGCACTTGACTTCATTTTATTTATGCAGAATTACAAGACATCTTATATTTACAATTAATCAACCTATTCTGCATATCTAATTAAAGTCAACATGACTTATATGCTACTACAGAATCTATACAAAGGTGTTTTGCAGAAATGTGCTACATAACTTATTATTACATAAGCTACTCACTCGATGGTTGTCAAATCATCATCCGTCGGGACTATATTGAGTCATCCGTCGGGACTATATTTGATCATCCGTTGAGTGCTACATTATTCACTAAGTTGAATCAACTAAGGTGTTTTGTTAATGAAATCATCAAGTTCACAACATATTCCCAACAACCAAGATGTCGATCAGAAAGCTAACAGCCCGGAAACGCGTGGGAAATAGGTAGCTTTTCCGTAGGTTGTTTGGAGCAGTGCCACAGGTAGACCGTATGAGCTGGATTGGTTTTTAGTTATTTTTTGTCCAGTTCATATATAAGTATGACTTATGTAAGATAGTCATGAAGAAATGTTTATTGGGCCGGGGGTCTAACCTTAAGTAAAAGCTACGCCCGTGGAAACACTTAATTAATTTTAGTTTGTAATAACTATCACCCTGTAGATTTAATAACTCTAGTAATGTGTTTGTTTCATTTCCAAGACAATTACTTGTGTGTGTTTGTATGTTATAGTAAGTGTGGGGTAGTAGATACGTGAGTATTTATATTGTTGTTCAAGATAAGTGTTTAAATAGGATTCAAGATGGCGTGGCCTCTTAAATCCCTCACCCCAGATTTGGGGGCGTTACAAAAATGGTATCAGAGCCTTAAGTTATCAAATATTGGAAACGGTAGAAAATAAAATACGTAAACATAAGGATAATAAGATTAATTAAAAACTCAACTCAAGTTTATCGTTAGACTACTTGATGTGGTCTTGACAGTTTTACCCTTAAGGAAACCCCGACTCTAAGTTAGTAACACCTTGCCTATTGTGTCAGGTACCAGTGAAGCCCGTAGGAGAGGCCGATACTGTTGAGGACGTCATGCCGATTGAGCGAGACCCTACCCCTGAGCCAGAGGATCCCCCTGTAGATGACTCAGAGGATGACCCCACTGAGGATCCCCCAGAGGATGAGGTTGACCCCTTGCACCTATAAAAGATCATGTTGAGGAGCCCATGGATGTTGGCATGGGCTAGAGAGACATAGAGATGTACCTCCTTCCAATGGTTCGTCCTCCTACCCCTCACCCAGGGATCATGAGCCCTTTGTCATCCGATGATGAGGATGAGGATGTCGGGATGGAGGAGAAGACTTAAGAGGCTGACGACATACCCTCCAGCGACCCTGAATCACCCATTCCACCCCTGGCGACCATATATGTGGCTGTACATGATTGGATACTAGGCCAGCTGAACGTTGAGCTGACCACAGTGACGGACCGCATTACTAAGTTACGTTAGGCGTTAAGTACCAAGCGAGCTTCCAGACTGGGATACCCGGGATATTTCAAGACTGCTACCCCGACCCTAGCCCAAAGAGAGATTGATGGAATTGAGCTCAGTGCACGGGTGTAGATGAGGACCACCGCCTTGGATAGCTACGTTCCAGTGGTCGATGCAGAGATGATTCTAGCTTGATCTATGAGGATGGTCAGAGATCTCATTCACCGAGATGATGACTGAGTATTACAGTGGTTGTGGATAAAGCTTGTGAGGGCTGGGTGACTTGTCACCATTTTGGTAGGATAGCTATTAGTAGTTAGCGTTCCTAGCCCCACATGATGATCGGTTTATGTATTTGATGTATTTGGTTCATAACTTATGTATTATTATTCGAATACATGTACTAGTACCAGAACTTGATTCTCAAGACGCGTTCTAGGAGGTTTTGCAATATTATAAACTATTAGTTGCTCAATATTCGTCCATATTTTATAACTACAACTTTTGATAAAAGCATGCCAAATATTTGAATGCATGCATTCGTACAAATGAATTAATCAGGATTTTTACATATGCAATAGTGTTGACATAACTTTAATTATCAGAACGATGTCACCCCGTAGGGGAGGAACTAGGGCTGAACGCGCAGAGTCCATCGATCAGAGGTAGAACGACACGGACCATGTTGTGAATGAGGAAAGTGAAGGAGATATGGGCTACAATGAATTTGATGAGGAGGAGTATATGGAAGAAGAGGCTAAGGATACCCACCAAGAGGGAAACCCTATGAATCAATTTATGGACATCCTGAGAGAAAACGTGAACCAACACCCTCGTCCACCCCAACCACAAGCTTCCCTACAAAATGCCACTAATACCTTTAAGGCATTTAAGTCCCTCAAACCCCCAGAGTTCCAAGAATCCGCCGACCCCGTTGAAGCGCGGGCCTGGCTAATGGAAATGGAGAAATATTTTAAGATAATAAGTGTAATATCCGGGATATAGTGTGTAATTATTTTTATTGATAAATATTTATTATGTGATTATTATATAATTTTTGGTGAATTATTTGATGCTTGTTGAATAGAAGTAAGGCATAGAAAAAGAAGGAAAGTGATTCATGAGTAAAACTGTTAGATGGGTACAAGTAAAGTTGGAAATCATCTGTGATAAGGCAAGTACTTCTGAACCCTCTTCGAGATATATTGCAAATATTTTTGAACTTTCTTATAACATGTTTCTAGTAGTCAAAATAAGTCCTTTTTTACATTGCAAGTGCTTAAAACTATTAAACCTTGAACAGTGATCATATCATTGAACTTGAGCTGTAAGCTTTATTTCTTGTAAACCACCAACGGTTGATTTCCCAGATATTGAACCATACAAATACGATACTACTCCACAAATACATATACACCATAAAATAAATAGTGAAACATAATCATTTGAGCATACAGAAACTTATATACCCTATAATACCCTATAACATCAAAAATCTATACCATATTTTATCATTGAACCATTGTTTATCAGATACCTGATTTTTTAACAGGCTTGAAGCCGTTTTTCATATATATATATATATATATACCTTGATATACCCTGGTGACACTTATGAAATGTCTTGTGCTCCGATATAAATGTTTCATCAATGTTAGTTATGATTCTGTTTTACTGAAATACAGTGGTTGTCATATTGAATCATTTTAGAATTGGATGCTTTTATAGATGTGGACCAGATTCATGGTCATGATAGGCCAATGTGTTCCTTGGATCCAGTATATAGAGCAAAGCTGGGAGCCTTGCTTGGGGTTAGTGCGTGACTGATCAACAGCCTAACCTTGGTTTTTAAAATGAAAAATGAATATCCAATTCTAGTCATTGCTTATCCAGAAACTTGATTCATCTGAATCATTTCAATTGGTCACTGTATAACCTCAGTTATTGTTGTTATGACTTACTGAGCTAGTTAGCTCACTCTTGCGAATCTTTTTATTTTTTCAACAGTTGAAAAGGAAATTATTGGTAACGAGGATTCCCAGTCCAATGTGCGAGCTAGGATTCCAGGTTAAGTTGGATTGAGCTAGTAGGAGCTCTATATTGTAGATGAGTTATACAAGATTGTAAGAATGATATCATTATCAGTTGTAAGTTAAACTAGTTGGGATTTGGTACGATGTAATAAAAGTAAAGATGGTGGCTTGTTTTCATACTTTAACCTGTTGCAATCCATGGTCATGGTAAGTAGGTTCTTTACATATATTACTTTCATAAATAGTTTTATATATTGGGTGTGTGTGAGTTGTGAACCCCAAACTTCTTACCTGGGTTCGAGCGCGCCACAGGTCCGGTATCAGAGCTACGGGTTATAAGTTACCGAAATAAGCCTAGTTTGTCGGGAATGGATAGAGGGTTAGGATTAGGATTATGAATTAGAAAGGCAGGATGTCGAGAGGTTGAGTGTGACTGTATAATAGGTTTTGGTATGATTCGCGATGAGATTCGAGATTCTTATCAAGCGACACGAGTTTCAGATAGCAGCAATGGCAGATTTTTTTATCCCAGGATCGTCTGATCATTCGGAACCTTCAGTCGGAGGACCATCATCTGATTTACGCCCTGCTCTTCCACCGGTGTTAGCCATATCACCTCCTGTTGCGACGGTTTCATCTTTTAAAGCTATTATCCCATCCCCTGATGTGAGACCACCAATTCGAGGATCGCCACCTGCTGATTCTGGTTCTACCTGACATTTAGCCGCAAGTGCATCTTTTCAATTATCCCACTCCTTATTCCATACCATCCGTTTGAGGCCTGTCTTAAGGAGCAACAACACATATGAGGATGGATTCGAGAGTTACAGTATACGGTGAGTACACGAGATATTAAGAAAGGTGAGAAGAAACCTAGAGAGAGGATTTGTGTGTTCCGGAGAATAGCTGCTACCAGGTTATATGGAGCTACTAGTAAGTATGCCACCCATGATTATCTTGGTAGTGAGTTAGATGGGTTTTAAAAGAGTTTTAGAAGATTGGAGATCCAGAGTTTTCTTAGAAGTAGATGATTGTGTTATGACAGGCGTAATATTTATAGTAGTGATGCGATGCGATATCAGTAGACTTTATTTTATAGAATGGATTTGTTGACTATTGGATATACATGTAATACTTAGTAATCGGAAGAGATGATGATGGGAGTGTTACCAGTATGGAAGACTAGAAGTGAAGTTACGAATAAGATAATATTCAACAGTAACAGGAGTTTTGTCGACCAGTGAAGGCAAAATGGATAACTTGTGGTAGTTGAGAAGGACAACAACCAACCCATATAGTAATGATGACCAAGTGCATGATTTTCTAAAAGTTCTTTAAACAAAACAAGTTTTAAAAATTGGTTGTCAAATTACTACTTGAGTTTCTTGTTTTTTTATAAGATTCAGATTATCCAGAAGAATACTTGTTCTAGAATTAGTATTGTTAATTCAGAGGGTCAAGTAGACCCGCTATTACAAAGAAGTTTCGATTGTTCTCAATAGAGGAATGCAAATTTTGTTTGATAATGTTAATAACAGACTCAGTGTGTGGAGACACTATTTAATTCTTAAGACGATTAGAGTTTAAAGAGTCCGTTGATTAAAAAAAAGCCTGAGTATGATCAAAGAATATTGAGAAAATTTCCAGACCTTTCTAAAGGATGAATGTTATTAACAAAAGAGTCGATATGTTGAATGATCAGTAGCGTAAGAGAAATTTGAAGTTATGATTCTAAATCTCGTAAGAGTGCAAATAGGGTCAAAATATAAAATATTGAACATGGAAGCGCGACGCTAAAGTTACAGGACCTAATAAATGGGAATTTATTCTAATGATCGATTTAAGAAGGCATTTCAGAGAACTTTCTAGAGTTAATATATGACTCTGAATGGGATAAATTGATCGAACAAGCGTTGCAGCTATAAATAGATGAAATGTGGATGGCGATCAATGATATCATTATTTTCTATAATACTATATATTATTATGAATCTTGAATAAAGTATGAACATCTTTCATGATCAACTCTATGAGGTGATAAGAACATTGTTGTATTCCTTTCAAAATCATTTTCCCCCTCAAGTTTTGTTTTATGATTGAGACAAGCAGTGTTATGGTGTGACTCCTTAACAAAGAGTCTGGTGGGACGCCACCTAATCATGTGTTGTATGCCATATAGTATGAAAGACTGGTCATCTTGAGTACAAATATAGTTGTCTCACTCATAACTAAATCATCATTCATTCTTTCTTTTTCAATTATAATTTTTTGATTTATGGATCCTTCCGATTGTTTTCTTGTACCGTTATTCTTTATAAAAGGTTTCCAATCAGAATCATATACACAAATTTCCTTCTTGTGTAAGGTCTATTCTTTGAGTGTTTTAAAAGGAAGTGAAATGATCCCGTGTAGAAGATAAAGTTACATGTTGAGTAAGGATAATTGCAAGCCAATAAATGGTGGACATTTGCGTGAAAAGAAGAATCATTATGCCAATAGCGTGGTTGTTACGAAGACATCAACTCAGAAGCGGAAATATGTATGCATGATACTTTTGAAGTCTGAGATTTTGGCGTGAATTGTATTAGTTAGCGAACCGTATAAGGTAAATTAACCATATAAATAAGAATATAAAGTTGTGTATACTAGATCAGGCAAATGATTGATTGGACAGTAGAAGCGAATGAAGAAATTCCTAATAAAAACCAGACAAATGATTAATACATTGTGAAGATGAAGCATACCTCAATCATATGAGAGATACTTGTCATGAAGATTCAAGATCGAAGAAATTCTAGTTACGAATAAACTTCAAGGGTGTTCTTCAAGGAATGGTTGGGTTTTCCCACTTAAGTAAATGAGTTATGGTAAATTTGATGCTCATAACTAAGCCAGAGAAGGAAGTTTAGTATGAAAAGACATAAGTGGAGATGAAGATATGGTGATTCAACTGCAAATATTTTTAAGAAGTAATGCTTTAAAACTAATTGAATTCTTGCACAAGATTATGGTAGTGTTGGTTGAGACCAAGTGTTGGTTATCAGAAGTTGAACAAGTTAACTAATAAGAACAAGTGTATATTGTCAAGGATAGATAAGTTGTTAATTAGAGAGCTTGAATTGAAACATGACCTAGAAGAATTCTAGAATAATTTATAATTATACTCATTAGTGATATTCTGTTATAATCAGTAGATATGAGAAAAGGATTGGTATAATAAGAATTGTTCGCTATAATCTTAAGTTGAACTAAAAATGTGGGTTGTACCGGTTAGTATTATATGTGATGGTGAAATGGTGAGTTTAGAAGGTCGCAGTTGATTGGTACACTTGTGGATTGATTGTTAGTTGTTTGATTGATTGTTGGTGTTGGCTTGAGTCTGACTGGTAGTCAAGAATATAAAGAAGATGTTGCCCAAAATTTTTGGAAAGTATCCTACTTTTATATATAGAAATTATACTTCCGTTTTTTATTGATATTCCTGTTGATACTCCAAATAATGGTGATCTCGGTTCTTGAATGAAGTTGTTACCGCTAATCCGACTATATATAATTAGTCTTTGATTTTATTTAGCTAGTCATCACTTGGTGCAATTGATCAATTAAGTGAATTGGTTAATTTTACCAATTAATGGCCAGTTAGATGGAAATCGATTGCAATTAGAATAAGTCAAACTTTGATGTGATTTTCAAATCCGAAATCAAAGCAATGAGGAATTTGAAGAAGGTAAGGACACCTGTAGAATTCAGAAATTACTGCAAGTGTGTGAGGCTTTACTTGGATGAATATGTCCTTTGTAATAGAGAAGAGAAATAAAAAGTTATCGGTATAGACAAGTGAGAAGGATGTTTTAAATAACTAAAGATTCAAGATAAAGCAAAGAAAAGGAAGCAAGGAAAGGAAAAAGGGAGGTGGAATAAAGAAGAAATTAGTAACTACAACAATATGGATTTTGCTAGACAATCAAAGAGATTTTATCATCTGCAATAAGGTTTTATGAAAGGACTTGAAAGTATACCAATATAGAACGACGAGGTAATGAGAATTACTCCAAAATACCGGAACACTTGCGAATACAAGTATCCGATGTATGGTATAAGTAATAATGATAATATATTAAAGAAGGATGTGGAAGTATCGGTTATTGAAGGAAAAAGTATAGAAATTACACAGACTCCAACAGGTTAAGGTATATCTTCATCTAGAAAAAAAATCAAATATGAGACAAAGATGCGGGTTAGAATTGATTAAAGATGATAGTTATAGTTGATGGAAGGATGATAAAGAAACTTATAAGATGCCGGGATATAGGTAAGATATGGGTATTATATGGGACAGAAGTAAAGTGAAAAATTTGATGAAACATTTGTAAATCGAGATAGGAAATGCATCCCAGGAGTACGATTAAGTACCGAGGGCTAAAAGAAAATATCTAGTGACCAGACATGAAATGGAAATGGGGGAAACATGTAAGTAAATGTTATACCTGCCTAAGAATTAAGGCGAAACATCAAGGGCTAGATGGATTATTGTAACCATTGACTTTCTAAAATAAAGATAGATACATTTCTCCAAGAGAAGTCGTAGTGAAATCAGTTGAGAACCAAGGTAAGGAAAATGTTAATTGAATCATTATTGATAGGTTATCCAAATCTAATCACTCTCTTTTATTAATAAACAGTTTGTCCAACAAGTGGGTTGGTTATTGTTTGAAGAAATGGTGGTGCGTCATCAGATCCAGGAATTGATTATAAATGATCAATATTATTTGATTTGAGATTTGACAGGAGTATTCAGAATACGATGAATTATGTTGAACCAGAATAGTATATACCACTGCTAGATGAATGAACATCAGGTAAGACAGAACTAAAAGATAGGAATTTGGTTAAACAACGATAACTCAAGGGATTCAAATATGATACAAGACATAGATGTCAAAGAAGACTTTCTGATAATATGTCATAAAGAAAGAATAAGCGTTATATGTGACTAGACGTCAAGGATAGACATTGCATCCAGTTTCGTATGAGTGCTCCCAAGAATCAAAATAAATTATAATATGGGCTAGAATATGCGGGTGGTACCTACAAGTTATAATATTTTTTTCATCTAAATAGTAAGAGATTTTCACTCGGTAAATATACTTGGTTGTGATTCTAGGATATTAAGGTATGATGATAAGTTTGTGCGTCAATCGTATCCCGTCGAGATTTTATCATTAATTCTTAATTCGGCTGTAATTTTGAGAACGTCAGAAATTGAATATGCCATGATCTCAATATATCATTCGTAGATGTACAAGAAGATTAAAGGAACGATTAAAGAGCCTCGAATGCGATTAGAAGCGATTACAAACTAGGTTAATTAAGCAAAGGAACATGTGAAAATGAGGTTCAACAACCAATAATTATTGGAAACGTTCATGAGCACGAAATACTAGAATTAGAAAGAAAATAGAATTAATATGCATTATGCTAGTCCTTTTGAGACAGTAAAATAGGCAAGAGAATCGTAAGTGAGTGAATGGAGTGAACAGAGTGTGAGGCTGAATTGCTCTCAGGCAAAAAGAGAGGAAATGAGTGACAAAATGCAAGATATTTCTTCCATCTTGGTAAAAGAAAGTGAGAGGAGTCCCACCTTAGATGGTGAAGGTGAGGGTGGGAAGCCAAGGGGAGCCCTTGTAAATGAATGAAAAGCAGATACATAGGATATAATGATGACAATCATTGCTAGTGAGTCAATAAATGTCAGTGATGCTGAAAAAGAAAGACTATATCGGCAGGAATATCAAGTTGTTATAGATTCTATTTCATTGGATGCTGAGACATTTACTCATCCTGTTCCAGGATATTAAATTCTGGATGGACAGGGCAATGAGGAGGCTGAGAAGATTCTGAATTTGGTGCACACAACAGGATCCATGCTAAGGGCCAAAGATGCCATCAACTCACTTCCTTTCACAGTTGGTGAGGATTTTGAGTATAATTTTGCAACATCTAGTAATCCTTTTGGTGATGAATCTCTTGGAGAGGGTCATCAAGAAGTAAGCATGAACATAGGGGGAGAGACTGAAACTCCAGAATGATGTAATCTTCATCACTTCAAGTCTGTCTTGTTCAAGCTAGTTCATGAAACTCAAACTGCCATTCAGGCCACCAACAACACCAGCACCAAAAATCTTCTTGAAGCTCATATGGAGTATCTATAATTGCATAGGATTCAAGCTCTTCAATATCATCAAAGAATGGATATACTAAAACATGATTTATCTCAAGTCAAGGAGGATCTCTATAAGAAACTGGATGCTAAACTTCCCGATACTACTATGACCAGTCTCAATCAAAATCTCAGGAAATAGTATGACTTGAAGAATAAAGTTGTGGCCATAGATTCAAGATTTACCAATATGGAGAAATCAATGGCCAAGATACTTGCAAATCAAGAAACTCAGACAAGTCTGCTACAATAATTGATGGCTGCACAAACCTCAAACCCTGCTCAACTTGATGCTACAACAAGGGGGAGAATAATGCAATCATTACTGTTAGTAAGGGGAGATAGTTAGTGTGGGGAAGAAAGTGCACATTCAAGTCAGTAAGGTGATTATTCCAGCAATCACCTTCTCTAAGCCACCAGTTCTGGATAGCATTGACTTGATCAATATTATAGCAGCTGAGCTGAGGCTGAATAAACAATTGAAGCAAATTGATGAGAAGATTGAAAAAGTCTTTGGTCCAATTGCAAAACCTGAAATATAAGTGAAACACTTCAATAAATTGAGACCAATTTCAATCAATGAAATGAGCTTGGGGAATTTGGAGAAATGTCAAACCTCAGCGAGAAGACCTCTACATGCCAATGTGATTTTACAGCCAAAGAAAAACTACCCAAAGAATTCAAGAAAAAATCCATTGGACCTAATCTATGCAACTTCCAAGCCTAATGAAGAAAAGCTACTTGGTAGATCTATTTCTTATCACAAAGATCCAAGAGACTCAGTATTGAAGAAGAGGATTGCTAAAGTCTACATGGATGGAAAATTGATTTGTGTGATGGCTGGACATCCATAATTTGCAGAAGCTAGGAAAGAAGAAAAGGTGAGACTCAAACAACAGAAAATGCAAGCTTCCTTAGATGCCAAGAACCAAGCTACAAATCTTGTGAAGAAAAGCAAAAGGAGCCAAAGCAGAAAATTGGAAAAAAGTGAGAAAGGAAACAACCAAAAGGAAGCTGGACTTTGGAGAAGAAAAAAAAGAAGAAGATGAACCTGAGTCTATCCAGTCTATCACTATAAATCAATCAACTTAACCCAATATGGAACAAGATGAAACCAAGGTCTATCCAGATGTGAATTTTCATGGTGAGCCAATAATTTCAAAGGATGAACCAATAGACTGGGAAAACCTACCTATCCTTGCTCTAAACTTCCCAATTCCAACTACCTCAGCTAAAAGAAGAAAATCCAAACCAAGCAAGCCAGTCAAGTCAGTTCCATTCAAATCCAAAAATCTACCCAAACCCAAATCAACTATCGACAAGGGAGATCAACTCCACATCTGTTACATCAATGAGTTTTCAAATCTCAATCTCTATCTGGATGAGCTAGATGAAGTGAGAGCTATTGATTCGTACAAGATGCTTCCAGAGAGATTGGTGTTCAGGTACAAGGGTGGAAAAGAGATGACTTGGTCTCCTCACATAATTCTCAATGATGGATATTCTGTCTTAGTGAAGATATTCTCCTCAATAAAGAAAACTTTGGGTTCAACATTATTTCCAAAAAGATGGTACTTAACAAAATTGAGGAGATAAAAAATAGCATGAGAGACCCAAATGCACTCCCAAGAGTCTTAACTATTCCCTAAAATGGAGATAGAGTGCATTTGAGGCCATACTGGATAATGGAGTTCAAGGATGAGAAGAACACCATAAGATTCCTCAGATTAGAAGATCAGCTAAAGATTTCAAGCAATGAAACTCTTTTGGAGATGCAAGAGATGCTGGATCAAACTAATGAAGATGAATCTAAATTCTATAGGCAACTTCTACACCATATTGAAGAGAACAATGAGAAATTGGGAAATAAGTCCAGACATTCAAGGAAATAAGATAAATTTGCTCAGTCTAAAGGAGCACCTTGAAAATGGCTTGTGAGATTTTCTATGAACCTTCCTCTATATAAGTTTCAATAAATAGCAACACTTGTTAATTTTATCTACTATTAATCAGTCTTTACTTATAAGGTTTATTATTATCAAGTTTCTCTTAATTTATGCCTACAATTCCAGTAGACATAAATTGGGGGAGATTGTTAGGAATATGTCATAGGCTTGATGATAAGTTCACCAAATCACCTTAGTAGATTTAATTTAGTGTTTTTGTAGCTCTCGACGTATGATCACTTTAACATCCGTTGAGAGAGAGTAACTTATGTATTAATAAGTTTTCTAACACATTCCTGCATTCTACAATACCTTAGAGATCTAGAAGTTGTAGGATATTCAAAGTCATGTTGACTACTAGATTGATATGTAACATAGGTTGGCCAATTGTATATATTAGATGCCTTATAATGTTACATAGGTGAAATGGAGTTAACTGCTATGGAAGACTTTCAATAGATGATTCTACAAGGTGTCGACGTATGATCCAAGTCACATTCAATGGATGATCTAATGAAGCTTCGACGGATGATCCAACACAGTTTCAATGGATGATCCAATGAAGATTCAACGGATGTTCTAATTCAATTTACAGTTGATAGTGACTTGACAGTCACATGGGTTGATTAGATGCAAATGGAATGTGACAGCCTATTTACAGGTTTTAGAGAAGAAATAAGCATTTCCATTTCCATGCTAACTTAAAGATATTCAAAGATATGGATGAAGAAATGAAGAAGCATGTGATTAGACAAAGACATATTTTGTTTTATTAGTTTGTCTTATTCACTTATAACTTGGTAATATATAAACCAAGAGTAGCTAGTAGTATAGTAAGAACTCGAATTAGAGAAATAGAAAAAGTTGTACTTGTGAAGAATTTTTTTGTTCTTGTAATTTTACTTGTAAGCAGCTATGTGCAAACTTTGCATCACGGAGTTCTCGATTTTATATATATTTCTGATGGAAAAATTCAATCCACCAGAAAGTTTTTAAATACTTGTGTTTAATTACTTTGTGTTTGATTACATTAATATTTTCATTTCGCATTTTGCTTAATTAAACACTGTTATATATATATATTTGAGATAGAATCAATCTTGAAATTAAAAAGAAACCAAAATTACATTCAACCCCCCCTTCTGTAATTCTTTCTTAGATAGTATGGGAATAACAGTGACAATGACACAGAATTCAGAAATGCAAATTTAATTGAATTCTGCAAAGACAAGGGCATTGTTCAAGAATTCTCAGTAGCTAGGACACCTGAACAAAATGGTTTTGTTGAAATGAAAGATAGAATATTAGTGGAGGCTGCTAGAACAAGGCTACAAGATGCCAAATTGCCAACTAGTTTTGGGGAAGAAGTTTTCAATACTGCATGCTATCCTCAAAACAGATGTCTCATTAAGAAGAATCTTGGTAAGTCACCCTACTCAATCTTATCTAAAAGAAAGCCTACTGTGAAGCATCTTCATGTGTTTGGAAGCAAGTATTATGTTTTAAAAGACAACTCTGAATATGTGGGAAAATTTAACTTTAAAGTTTTTGAAGTAATTTTTCTGGGATATTCATTGGAGAGAACTACCTATAAACTCTATATGCTTGAACAAAAGAAAATTATAGAAAGCACAGATGTGACTTTTGATGATGACAAATGTCCAGTCTTGGAATTCCTTGATAAAAATGAAGCTGAGGCCCTGAAATTTGAAAATCTCAACATTAATAGTGATTCTGAGGATGAAGCTAAAGTCAACATAATTCACATAATGAATGAAGAGTCAATTGAACAAGTGAATCATGAGAATGGAAGCTCATCTCAAACACCTGAATTTGATAACACAAACTCAAGGGGAGAAAGAGAAGAAGATTCTGCAAGTCATGCCAATGGTGAAGAAAATGCAGAAAAATCAAGTCAACAAACTCACACCAGAAAATGGGATAGAAGTCACACAAGAGAAGCAATTATTGGTGATCCAACTGTTGGAGTGAGGACTAGAAGTGCAACTGCAAATGAATGTCTTCATGCATATTTTCTTTCACAAGTTGAGCCACAGAAAACCGAGGAAGCTCTACTTGATCTTGATCAAATATCTGCTATGCAAGAGGAGCTAAATTAGTTTGAAAGAAACAAAGTTTGGGAGTTGGTTCCTGTACCAAAGAACTGAAGTATAATTGGAAGAAAGTGGGTGTTCAGGAATAAAATGAATGAACATGAGATTGTCACCAGAAACAAAGAAAGATTGGTTACAAAAGGCTACTCATAGGAGGAAGGAATTGATTATGATGAAACTTTTGATCCAGTTGCAAGACTTGAAGTAATACGGATCTTTCTTGCATTTGCTGCACACTCCAATTTCAAAGTGTATCAAATGGATGTAAAGAGTTCTTTCTTTAATGTTGAGTTGTGAGAAGAAGTTTATGTGCAACAGCCTCCTGGCTTTGAAGTTCTAGAATTTCCAGACTTTGTATACAAATCGGTCAAGGCTCTCTATGGACTAAAGCAAGCACCTAGAGCTTGGTATGACACACTCTCATAATATTTGATCAAACATGGTTTCATTAGAGATATAATTGACAAGACTCTCTTCTATAAGCAGCATGGTAAAGATATGATCCTAGTATAGATCTTTGTGATGATATCATATTTGGTTTTACTAATAAAAAGCTATGTTAAAGATTCTCAAAGCTCATGCAAAGTGAATATGAAATGAGTATGATGGGAGAACTTAGTTACTTTCTTGGACTTTAAGTTGGTCAAAGAAGTGATGGGATTTTTATAACACCCTCCAAATCCGGGGTATAGATTTGGGGCATTATTAACAACAATTACCAACTAAACCTGCACAAGCGGAATATAAATATAATAATTACCCCGAACTATCACTACTCAGGATCTTTTAAGGTCTGAGTTTGAAAATAAGAATCACATACTACACTTTATTACAAACCCAACTAAATAAAACCTGTCTCAAGAACTCTCTTTGATACAAAACTTTATTCTATCTACAGCCTCACTACACAACTTTTATTCAAACTACACAAGACTTTCATTCAACCCAACATTACTACTTATCCTGCTACACCTGATCTGGCAATTCAAAGCTCTCTTCGGGAATAGGAAGGAACACTCTTGGTATAAGAGGGTCCCGCTGCTTGACTCACTTCTTGACTATGCGGGTTCTGATGGGTTTCATTCTCTACCTTAACTGTAAAACAATATGAGTAACAATAAAAAGTGATGACCCAAAATTGCTCAACAAGCCTGCAACAATATATATAGTATAAAGAAAGAGAAATGAGTGAAACAATAAGCTGCTGGTCGGAACAACCATCTGAATCTGTATAGAATAGTAATTTGCCAATGCTGGCGAGTACCAAATGAACAAGACTGGAAATAAGAACCAACATATGCACTATAACCTGTTGATCAGTCAGAATATAGTACAGATCTATACCCAACTGCATAGACCCAACCAACATAAGGAGTACTCAGGCAACTATGGCCTATTAAATAATGGTCTGGGTAAAACCCAGCCCGTATAGTAACCATCCAGTCCAAGGCTTAGCATCCGGAACAATCGGAATGCTATTGATATATCCCAACACCAGGATATACCAGAGTATATATAACAAGGGTAAAGGAATTGAGATATGAACAGGGAATTCAATAAATTGGGTAAATCAAGAATTGAAATGAAATTGGAAACAAGCAATAATAATTGGATAACAGTGTATATGAACAATAATTATCAAAGAGAACTGATACGATAGAAAAGAAATATAAATCACTATTCTGAATTTAGAATAGGGGAAAAACTTGCCTTGCGCGTACTTAACCTGGTTTAACTCACCGCCTTCTGACCCTAGCTTGCTTGGCCTTGCTAACACTGAACAAATCATGGAAAGATAGGCATTTAGATAACTTACTATATACGTGTATCTTGAATTGATAACACGCAACCTTATCAGTCTACCCATGCATTTCTATATGACTCGTATATATACACATACATTTATACAGCACATAGGTTCATATAATCACGTAAAACACGTAGCATATAAAGCACATAATCAATTTCTAGATTTATAATTATTTTTAGAATTAATTCTAGACTTATACCTGCATTACTAGTCTTATCTGATTTTATTATAATTTTTCGGGATTTATTCGGCTCAATTATACCCCTACTAGGACCTACGAACTATCAATTATCACCAAACCACTCTATTTCGGAAGAAATTATAACTTACAACTATTTTTATTGGATTCGTCTCATTTTTTCTGAGTCTAGGGGTCTTCGTTTCGCTCTAATCGGACTAACGGTTGAATTATTATGAATTAAACAAGATTTAATTAATTAATAATTAATTATAAATAATTAATTATAATTAAACAATCCTTAATCATATTTTTAAATAATTAATTAATAATTATTGTATTTTAAAATAATTAATCCCTAATTATTAGGAATTATTACTATTTATTACAAATTATTATTACTTATTCGATCAGATCGATTATTTACAAATAATCAATCAATTTAATTAACCGATACGCTATTTATCGAATAACTATGAATTACTCGAATTATAAACCAACTTAACGATTAATCACTCGTATAATACGAGCTACTCGCAATTCCCACATAATTACCGAATTATTCTATCATTATTGAAACTCATACGATTCGCTTAACAGATAATTACCGATAACTATTATACGATACGAATAATTATCACAATATTATTCGAATAACTAACGCTCGAATAGTAATTCTAATTACCGAATCATTATTCGCACTATTAACTAATTATTAGATTATTAATTACCTCACTTAATTATTTCTAATCCTTATTTACTAATTAATTACCTAATTATTAATTAATTACCCAATTATTAATTAATTAGATAAATAATAAATAATTAGATAAATAATTAAATAATTAATTAAATAAATAAATTCGAATTTATAATTTAATAAAATAGATCAGAAATTATAAATACTATTTTTCAGAATATCAAACTAATTTTTAATTAATTTTTAGAATTATTAAAACTGATTTTTAATTACTAAAATATAAATAATTAATTATTTTATTCAGAAACACAAAACATAACAGGATTTAAGGATTTTAGGATTGAACCCGGGTCGAAACCGGGTTACAACCGGGTCATCCCCGACCCGATCGGGTTGGGAAGAACACCGCCCTGCAATCCTAGAATCCGACGCCGGCGGAAATTTCCGGCGAGACGAAACGCTCGATTCAGTTCGTTCCTTCTGCGTTTCTGAGGCACAGCATCACAACGACGTCCCCCCTTCCTTCCTTCTTCTTCTTCGTCGAACACAGCGCCGGAACCGCGAAGAACACGGCGGCGGCGGCGAAACTCCGGCGATGCTAAAACGGACACCAAACATCACGAAACCGGTACCATTCGACTCGCACAACAACGATCTACTCATCTCCAACAACAATAACATCAAATAACACACAGAGAATCAAACCCGAATTCAAGAATAAAACCCGAAAACATGAAATTAAAATCAACTCAACAACCAACAAAAATAATCACATAAACAGAAACTACGAATCACCAGCTTCAATTTGACTACTTACACGCTCGATTTGGTTGTCAGAATCACCTTCAAAATCGCGATTGATCCACCTGCCCTGTTCTTCACAGAAACCCTAACCCTAATTCCTTTTTCTTTTTCTTTTTATTTTTCTGATTTTTCTGTATAATTAACTGATTTAATTACTAATAAATCAGATATTTATATTTATGAAAATAATACCCATAAGTAAAATTAAGGGTCTAATTACACTCCTAATAAAAATATTTGGCCCAAATTTTTATAATTTTTGGGTATTAATATTGAATTTTTAAATATCCAATAATTACAAAATAAATACTAAAAATTCCCAAAAATTGTGAAAATTACAAAAATACAAAGAAAAATGATATATGATAATTTCATGATCATATAAAAATAAAAATATAATTTTTGTCGGGTTTTTGGTACCCGAAGGGATCCGGAAAAGTCGTTTTTCGCGAAAAAGGTCAATTTGTAAAACGTCTAGGGGTTCAGAATAGCGATATGGTATAGGGCATTTTTAATAAAATAGAGCCAATGATTTTGTTTGAACTATGGGCTTTTAAAACATAATTTTGTGCTGTACAGGTTTTAATATAATATATATAACTGACGATAAAACGCTCAATAAATATCCAAAACACGTTTGGATCAAAACAGCCAACACATAACACATAGCAGTTATGGTTTAATGACTTAACACATTTAATCACATAATAATACACATAATTTATCATTATCATAATATAGTACAAGCGTAATTCCTCGGTCGTTACATTCTCCCCCCTTAACAGGATTCTGTCCTCAGAATCACACTATGCAAATAACTGAGGATACTTTTCTAACATTTCGCTCTCAAGCTCCCAGGTTGATTCTTCAACCACTGGGTTTCTCCACAAAACTCTTACTAATGACACAGACTTATTTCTTAGTACCCTCTCTTGCCTATCTAAAATCCTTATTGGCTGCTCTATATACGACAAATCTGCCTGTAGTTCTACTGGTTCATACTCTATTACATGCCTTGTATCAGGATTGTACTTCTTAAGCATAGATACATGAAATACGTTGTGAATGTGCTGCATATGGGGTGGTAGAGCTAACTCGTACGCAACCTTCCTAATTTTCTTCAAAATCTCAAATGGTCCAACGTATCGTGGTTTCAATTTCCCTTTATTGCCAAATCTGGTCAATCCTTTCCATGGCGATATTTGGAGCAATACGTGTTCTCCTTCCTGATAATCCATATCCTTCCTTGCTTGGTCTGCATATTTGCTTTGCCTGTTTTGTGCTGCCTCGATTCGTTTTCGAATAAGTTCAATCTTTTCTTTTGTCTGCTGAATTAATTCTGGACCCAAAATCTTGCGTTCTCCAACTTCATCCCAATGCACTGGTGATCTGCATTTCCTCCCATATAATGCTTCATACGGTGGCATTCCAATACTAGCGTGATAGCTGTTATTATAAGAAAATTCCACTAGGGGTAAATGTTCATCCCAACTACCTTCAAAATCGATCGCACAAACTCGTAGCATGTCTTTAATCGTTTGAATTGTCCTTTCACTTTGACCGTCAGTTTGCGGATGATAGGCGGTACTCATATTCAACTTCGTTCTTAGACATTCTTGGAATTGTCTCCAAAATCTTGAATTGAAATGAGGATCTCGATCCGATACAATCGATACTGGTACTCCATGACGCATCACGATTTCTTTAAGATATAAGTGCACTAGCTTATCCAGTGAAAATTTCTCGTTAATTGGAAGAAAATGTGCTGATTTCGTCAATCGATCAACAATAACCCAAATTGCATCGTGATTTGCTTTCGTTCTTGGAAGTCCCACTACGAAATCCATCGCTAGATGTTCCCATTTCCATTCTGGAATGTCTAACGGTTGAAATAACCCACTCGGACGTTGATGTTCTGCTTTAACTCGCTGGCATGTGTAGCATTTACTCACCCATTCTGCTATCTCCTTCTTCATATTCGGCCACCAAAAGTTTTCCTTTAAATCGCGATACATTTTCGTGCTTCCTGGATGAATAGAATACTTTGAATTGTGCGCATCTCGCATAATTTCTTCTTTTAGTTCTGCCACGTTAGGGATCCAGATTCTTGACGCAAAATGTAAAATTCCTTCATTATCTTTCTGAGTTGTAATCTCTTCTCCCGTTAAGTCGTCGTCTTGACTCATCACTTTATCTTGACAATGGCGAATCTTTTCTAGCAACCCTGGTTAAAAAGTCATAGCGTAGATAGTTCCTGCAGATTCATGGGGAACACGAATCTCAATTTCCAATTTGTCGAATTCCTTAACCAATTCTTCACATGAAGTTAACCGATTCAACCTTTCTTTTCTACTCAACGCATCTGCTACAACATTTGCTTTTCCTGGATGATAACTGATTGTAACATCATAATCTTTAATCAATTCCAGCCATCGACGTTGTCGCATGTTCAGTTCCTTTTGCGTGAAGATATACTTCAGACTTTTATGATCCGTGTAGATTTCGCATTTTTCACCGTACATATAATGTCTCCAAAGCTTCAATGCAAATATAATTGCTACCAATTCCAGATCATGCGTAGGATATTTCTGCTCATGAGGTTTAAGTTGTCTTGACGCATATGCAATGACGTTACCATGTTGCATCAATACACATCCTAGCCCGCGATACGAAGCGTCACTGTAAATAACAAAATTTCTTTGCTCGTCTGGCAGTACTAATACTGGTGCAGTCACCAACCGATTCTTCAACTCTTGAAACATTTCTTCACACTTACTATTCCATTCAAACTTTTCACTTTGTCGAGTTAACTTGGTCAGCGGTGTTGCTATCTTCGCAAAATCTTTGACAAATCTTCGATAATATCCTGCCAATCCTAAGAAACTTCGAACCTCTGTCAGCGTCTTTGGTCTTTCCCAATTCAACACAGCTTCAATCTTTGCTGGATCAACTTGAATGCCTTCTCTACTGATGATATGCCCTAGAAACTGTACTTCTTTCAACCAAAATTCACATTTTGAAAATTTTGCATAAAGCTGCTCCTTTCGTAATATCTCCAATGTTGTTCTTAAATGCGCTGCATGTTCTTCTTCCGTCTTTGAGTAGATCAAGATGTCATCAATAAATACAATAATAAACTTATCCAAATACTTCTTGAATACTCGATTCATCAAATCCATAAATGCTGCAGGTGCATTTGTCAATCCAAAAGCCATCACAAGAAATTCATAATGTCCGTACCTCGTTCTAAACGCTGTCTTTGGAATATCTTCGGCCTTGATCTTTAACTGATGATAGCCTGATCGTAAGTCGATTTTCGAAAACCGTGCTGCTCCTTTTAGTTGATCAAATAAATCATCGATGCGAGGTAAAGGATATTTATTCTTGATAGTTAACTTGTTCAGCTCACGATAATCAATACACAGCCGCATACTACCATCCTTCTTTTTCACGAACAATACTGGTGCGCCCCATGGGGATACACTTGGCCTTATAATTCCTTTATCGAGAAGTTCTTGCAACTGCTTTGCTAATTCCCTCATTTCAACAGGTGCCATTCGATATGGAGCTTTCAAAATTGGTTCAGTCCCTGGCATCAAGTCAATAGTGAACTCGATTTCTCGATCTGGTGGAAGTCCTGGTAATTCGTCTGGAAAAACATCAAGAAATTCACAAACTACAGGAATATCTTCAATCTTCGAATTACCCTTATCAGCATCCCGTACATAGGCTAAATAAGCTTGACATCCTTGGCGTAGCAATCTTCTCGTCTGTATTATTGATAGGAATTTCTGCTTTTGCTTCTCACCTTTAAATATTACCGTTTCATTTTCTTCAGTTTGCAATTTCACTCGTTTATTCGCACAGTCAATCTGAGCATTATTACTAGATAGCCAATCCATTCCTAGAATAACATCAAACTCCCCTAACCTAAAAGGTATCAAATCAACTGAAAAATGACATCTCCCTATCTCAATATCACAACTCGGGCATACTCGATCTACTACAACCTGATCATCATTTGCTAATTTTATGACTAACACTTCATCTAACCACTGGATCTCACAATCTATCTTAGAGATAAAATCTTCAGAAATAAAAGATCTAGTAGCTCCTGAATCAATCAATACTAAAGCATTTACGGAATTTACAGGGAATGTACCTGCAACTACATTCGGACTCTGTACTGCTTCCTTCATTGACATATTGAAAGTCCTTGCTCTGGGCTGATTTTGCTGTGGTAATGGAGGTGGAGGTAATGCTAAAACTCTTGGAATACTAGCGGCCATTGTAATTCCTCTGCAGTCTCTGGCGATATGTCCTTTTCTCTCATATTGGAAACAAGTAACTTCTGCTTTCCCATCGGACATTCTCCAGAATAGTGTCCCCTTTGCTTGCACTTGAAACACGTGACATTTGGCTTGTTGCAAATTCCCGTATGCTTTCTACCACACGTTCTGCAATCAGGTACATGCGGTCGAATAAGCCTTTGCTGAGTTGGGGCAGGAAGTCGATTACCCATCCTCTGGTTGTTTTGTTCTGGCCTCCTAAAGTTTACTTTTCCTCGAGCTTGAAATCCTGGCCTTTTGTTGAAACGATTCTGAAAATTTCCTGGTCCTTTCTCTTTCTGAGCTGCTTCGCTTTCACTTTTAATAATCATAGCTTTCTGAACAACAGCCGTATAAGTTGTCAGTTCAAACACAGCTACCCTGCTACAAATCCATGGTTTCAGTCCTTGCTGGAATCTCTTGGCCCGCTTCTCGTCCGTATCCACTTGCTCTGGAACAAACCTTGCCAATTCAGTGAACTTGGTCTCATAATCCGCAACCGATAAGTTGTCTTGCTTTAGCTCCAGGAATTTGATCTCTATCTGGTTCTTCATAAAACGAGGAAAATATTTCTCCAAGAAAAGATCAGTGAATCTATCCCAGGTCACTACATCTTCTCCTTCTAAGGCTTTCTTCGATTCCCACCAGTAATAAGCTTCGCCTTTCAGAAAGTAGCTAGCGAAATCCGTCTTCTGTTCTTCCTCAACCTTTACTAACGAAAAAGCCTTTTCCATCTCTTTCAGCCAAGCTCTCGCTTTCGTAGGATCCGTGGAACCCATAAATTCCGGTGGCTTCACCGACTGAAATTGCTTAAAAGTGACCGTATGTGCTGCTGGTGGTACTTGATGTCCTGGATGAGCGGCTTGTTGTAACATCTGTTGCTGGAACTGCTGTTGTTGTTGTTGTTGCATTTGTTGTTGTATCATCAACATCTGCTGTTGCATGAGATTAAACATCTGATCCATCTGGTTATTATTGTTTTGGCCCTCGGTGTTTCCATTTGATGAGTCGGGTTGTGCTTTTCTTTTGGGTGCCATCTTTCTGATAAATAAACAATGGGTCTTCTTTAATAATAGTATATTAAACATATATTAAAAGAGTTGATTTGGGAAAATAAAACAGCTTATTAAATAACTGAATAAATAAAATAGTATGATGTGTTTTAAAATTTTTTTTTTTTTAAAACATAAGGGTACAACATGATCGTAAATAAAACAACATTTGTAAATATGCAATGGTACTGAAATAAATGTAAATGCTTAAATAACTGGAAATAAAATAAAGAAAACGTGCAAAAGATTATCTCATATATATATATAGGTAGAACACCAGCTACATGTGTCAGTGCTTGATACAAAAACCTATGATATAACAGTCGTACTGCTACTATTATCAGTCAAAGTCAGTAGCTACACTCATACAAACTAGTCATACAATACTATACTGCCTCTATCTACAAAATATACATAATACAATACTCATCGATCTGCTAGTCTCAAAATCCTGGTGGTACGTGGCTCAACTCCTCCTGCAATGCCTCTAGCACTACCTCGGTAAGTCCTAATGCTCTGCGATATGATGTCTCCGCACTAAGATCCTGCTATCTCAAATTAGTAAGCTGTTGAGAATAAATCCGATGAATCTGATGTAGGCTCTCTCTCAGTATATAATCTGGTCGTAATGCTCTGACAAGTCCATCTGCCTGCGTCTCATACAATCCAAGGATCTCTCTACACTGGTTCTGCCATCTAATCCTCTCCTCCCTCTCTGCCTGAAAGCGCTGGTAAGTCACTGTATGATGCTCACGAAGATCAGTGCTGGAACCTCGAGAAGGTAATGGTCCATCTACCACGATCTCATCCATAAACTCTGGCTGAGGAAACTGATAAACTCCAGGAACAGGTGCATAAATGGCTAATGGGGCAGGGAATAAGATAGGCTGCTCCATAGGTGCATACACTGGCGGCTCTGCCTCTGGCTCCATCTGTGGCATCTCTGGAATCTCGACTGGTGGCATAGGAATCTGTGGCTCTAAATCCTCCCACTGCGGAAGATCAACCATGTCAGGAATATCGAACATCGGAAACTCTAAAGGTGGAAAATCTGGTATCTCTGGCTCAAAATATGGGAAATAATCTGCAAAACCTGGTACCTCTAGGGGAAGTGGTATCTCTGGTGGTGGTCCATGTGGCAATGGTGGAGGTGGTGGCAATGGAGGTAAGATCTGCTCTGACACTGGGGCTAATACCGGTGCATCCACTAGATCTGTCTCGGTCCTCTCCGTAGATGATGATAAAGAAGCCATCTAATATACATAAAAATAATAACACAAAAATAATCAAAACGCAATCCTAAAACTCATAACTTCTAATCACATAAACAAACAATCCTAACACTCTTACTTCTATCCTATCTCATTTTCCTATCTTATCTTAGCCCTAACGTTCTTGTTTTCAAAAGTCAAACCTAAGCCCTGATGCCAACTATAACACCCTCCAAATCCGGGGTATAGATTTGGGGCATTATTAACAACAATTACCAACTAAACCTGTACAAGCGGAATATAAATATAATAATTACCCCGAACTATCACTACTCAGGATCTTTTAAGGTCTGAGTTTGAAAACAAGAATCACATACTACACTTTATTATAAACCCAACTAAATAAAACATGTCTCAAGAACTCTCTTTGATACAAAACTTTATTCTATCTACAGCCTCACTACACAACTTTTATTCAAACTACACAAGACTTTCATTCAACCCAACAATACTACTTATCATGCTACACCTGATCTGGCAATTCAAAGCTCTCTTCGAGAATAGGAAGGAACACTCTTGGTATAAGAGGGTCCCACTGCTTGACTCGCTTCTTGACTATGCGGGTTCTGATGGGTTTCATTCTCTACCTTAACTGTAAAACAATAGGAGTAACAATAAAAAGGGATGAGCCAAAATTGCTCAACAAGCCTGCAACAATATATATAGTATAAAGAAAGAGAAATGAGTGAAAAAATAAGCTGCTGGTCGGAACAACATCTGAATCTGTATAGAATAGTAATTTGCCAATGCTGGTGAGTACCAAATGAACAAGACTGTAAACAAGAACCAACATATGCACTATAACCTGCTGATCAGTCAGAATATAATGCGGATCTATACCCAACTGCATAGGCCCAACCAACATAAGGAGTACTCAGGTAACTATGGCCTATTAAATAATGGTCTGGGTAAAACCCAGCCCGTATAGTAACCATCCAGTCCAAGGCTTAGCATCCGGAACAATCAGAATGCTATTGATATATCCCAACACCAGGATATACCAGAGTATATGTAACAAATGTAAAGGAATTGAGATATGAACACGGAATTCAATAAATTGGGTAAATCAAGAATTGAAATGAAATTGGAAACAAGCAATAGTAATTGGATAACAGTGTATATGAACAATGATTATCAAAGAGAACTGATACGATAGAAAAGAAATATAAATCACTATTCTGAATTTAGAATAGGGGAAAAACTTGCCTTGCGCGTACTTAACCTGGTTTAACTCACCGCCTTCTGACCCTAGCTTGCTTGGCCTTGCTAACACTGAACAAATCATGGAAAGATAGGCATTTAGATAACTTACTATATACGTGTATCTTGAATTGATAACACGCAACCTTATCAGTCTACCCATGCGTTTCTATATGACTCGTATATATACAGATACATTTATACAACACATAGGTTCATATAATCACGTAAAACACGTAGCACATAAAGCACATAATCAATTTCTAGATTTATAATTATTTTTAGAATCAATTCTAGACTTATACCTGCATTACTAGTCTTATCTGATTTTATTATAATTTTTCGGGATTTATTCGGCTCAATTATACCCCAACTAGGACCTTCGGACTATCAATTATCACCAAACCACTCTCTTTCGGAAGAAATTATAACTTACAACTATTTTTATTGGATTCGTCTCATTTTTTCTGAGTCTAGGGTCTTTGTTTCGCTCAAATCGGACTAACGGTTGAATTATTATGAATTAAACAAGATTTAATTAATTAATAATTAATTATAAATAATTAATTATAATTAAACAATCCTTAATCATATTTTTAAATAATTAATTAATAATTATTGTATTTTAAAATAATTAATCCCTAATTATTATGAATTATTATTATTTATTACAAATTATTATTACTTATTCGATCAGATCGATTATTTACAAATAATCAATCGATTTAATTAACCGATACGCTATTTATCGAATAACTACGAATTACTCGAATTATAAACCAACTTAACGATTAATCACTCGTATAACTACGAGCTACTCGCAATTCCCACATAATTACCGAATTATTCTATCATTATTGAAACTCATACGATTCGCTTAACAGATAATTACCGATAACTATTATACGATACGAATAATTATCACAATATTATTCGAATAACTAACGCTCGAATAGTAATTCTAATTACTGAATCATTATTCGCACTATTAACTAATTATTAGATTACTAATTACCTCACTTAATTATTTCTAATCCTTATTTACTAATTAATTACCTAATTATTAATTAATTACCCAATTATTAATTAATTAGATAATTAATAAATAATTAGATAAATAATTAAATAATTAAATAAATAAATAAATTCGAATTTATAATTTAATAAAATAGATCAGAAATTATAAATACTATTTTTCAGAATATCAAACTAATTTTTAATTAATTTTTAGAATTATTAAAACTGATTTTTAATTACTAAAATATAAATAATTAATTATTTTATTCAGAAACACAAAAACATAACAGGATTTAGGGTTTTTAGGATTGAACCCGGGTCGAAACCGGGTTGCAACCGGGTCGTCCCCGACCCGATCGGGTTGGGAAGAACACCGCCCTGCAATCCCAGAATCCGACGCCGGCGGAAATTTCCGGCGAGACGAAACGCTCGATTCAGTTCGTTCCTTTTGCGTTTCTGAGGCACAGCATCACAACGACGTCCCCCCTTCCTTCCTTCTTCGTCTTCGTCGAACACAGCGCCAGAACCGCGAAGAACACGGCGGCGGCGGCAAAACTCCGGTGATACTAAAACGGACACCAAACATCACGAAACCGGTACCATTCGACTCGCACAACAACGATCTACTCATCTCCAACAACAATAACATCAAACAACACACAGAGAATCAAACCCGAATTCAAGAATTAAACCCGAAAACACGAAATTAAAATCAACTCAACAATCAACAAAAATAATCACATAAACAGAAACTACGAATCACCAGCTTCAATTTGACTACTTACACGCTCGATTTGGTTGTCGGAATCACCTTCAAAATCGCGATTGATCCTCCTGCCCTGTTCTTCACAGAAACCCTAACCCTAATTCCTTTTTCTTTTTCTTTTTCTTTTTCTGATTTTTCTGTTTAATTAACTGATTTAATTACTAGTAAATCAGGTATTTATATTTATGAAAATAATACCCCTAAGTAAAATTAAGGGTCTAATTACACTCCTAATAAAAATATTTGGCCCCAATTTTTATAATTTTTGGGTATTAATATTGAATTTTTAAATATCCAATAATTATAAAATAAATACTAAAAATTCCCAAAAATTGTGAAAATTACAAAAATACAAAGAAAAATGATATATGATAATTTCATGATCATATAAAAATAAAAATATAATTTTTGTGGGGTTTTTTGGTACCCGAAGGGATCCAGAAAAGTCGTTTTTCGCGAAAAAGGTCAATTTGTAAAACGTCTAGGGGTTCAGAATAGCGATATGGTATAGGGCATTTTTAATAAAATAGAGCCAATGATTTTGTTTGAACTATGGGCTTTTAAAACATAATTTTGAGTTGTACAGGTTTTAATATAATATATATAACTGGCGATAAAACGCTCAATAAATATCCAAAACACGTTTGGATCAAAACAGCCAACACATAACACATAGCAGTTATGGTTTAACGACTTAACACATTTAATCGCATAATAATACACATAATTTATCATTATCATAATATAGTACAAGCGTAATTCCTCGGTCGTTACAATTTTCATCAGCCAAACTAAGTATGTCAAGGATTTATTGAAGAAGTTTGGCATGGTTGATTGCTCATCCGCATTTACACCTATGTCTACAGCTACTAACTTAGATGAAGATAAGAAAGGAAAAAGTGTAGACATTTCAGGTTATAGAGGAATGATTGGATCTTTGCTGTATTTAACTGCTAGTGGACCAGACATTATGTTTACAACATATCCGTGTGTAACATTTTAAGATAATCCAAAGGAATCACATTTGATGGTTGTGAAGAGAATTTTCAGATACCTAAAAGGGACTCCAAACTTGGGATTATGGTATCTTAAGGGAATAGGTTTTGAAGTTGTTGGATACATAGATGCAGATTTTGCTGGATGTAGGGTTGACAGAAAGAGCATTTGTGGCGCCGTCCAAACCTGGGTCAGAAGTTTGGGATCCACAATACACACACAGACACACACCATATATAAACCTATTTTTGAAAATAATATATATGCAGTGACCCTACTAACCATAACCACGAATCGTAACAGTTTAAAGTATGCCCACAAGCCACAACCTTATTTATATTACAACGTACCAAATCCCAATTTATTTATCTTACAACTGAAAGTAAAACAGTCTTACAAACTTTCAACACAAACTAAGACAAACATCTTCTGCTAGTTTATTCCATTTCAACCTGGAAACCTAGCTCGCACACTTGCTTGGGGATCCTCGCTACCACCAGTTTCCTTTTTAACTAGAAAATAACATAAACAGATTCGCAAGAGTGAGCTAACTAGCTCAGCAAGTCATAATGACAACACTGAGATTAAACAATGATCAATGGAAATGATATTAGGAATCAAGTTTCCTGATAAGCAATATTTAGAATTAGATATTCACTTTCTTTTTTAAAAACCAAGGTTAGGCTGCTGATCAATCACGCACTAACCCCGAACAAGGCTCATAGCTCTGCTCTTTACACTGGATCCAAGGCACAAATTGGCCTATCATGACCACAAATCTGGTCCGACCACGAATCTAGTCTATATTTATGAACAATCCAATTCTATAATAATCAACATGATAAGCAATTTAAATCAATAAACAGAATCATAACTAACATTTGTTCGAAGCATAGGGTGATTCATAGTAACATGAAGGTATAACAAGGTAAACATGGAGATTAACTTTCAACCAAGTAAAGAATCAGAAAGTAGAAGACTAGAAGTTTAACGATTATAAGGATTGGTCTTCTGCTATACAAGGTATAAAGGTTCGTATGTTAAGCAATTTCATATCAGTGATCTGTGTTTGGTATGTTTGTATTTGTGGAGTAGTATCATATATGTGTGGTTCGTATCTGAGAATTTAACAATCAATGGTTTACAAGGAATAAGGCTTACAACTCAAGATCAATAACAAGAATCAGGGTTCATGGTTTAGTACTTCAAAATACTTGCAATATATAACAAGAACTATCTGGAATACTAGCAACATAACAAGGAAGAATAGAAACACTTGCAATTATACTACAAGAAAGTTCAGGGATACTTGCCTTATCAATCCGTTTTCATTTTACTTGTACTCATCTAGTGATTCTCACTCACTGACCACTTGTTTTGCCTTTCTACATCTCGCTTCCTCTTGATTTCTGCAATAAAATTGGTGGTTAATTCTGTTAGAACTTTTCGAGAGATTCGATTTGGTATATTGCACGCTTGATTTCGAGTTCGGTAATGCCTTCATTTTTAGGTTCGATTCTCAAGAACGCGACAAATATTCGGGGTTTTCTCTGTAAATTATATATTTTAACTGTTTGTTTATGATTATACAAATAAAATAAAATAAGAAAAAGGCTATTTATACTTATAGAATATTAATAGCCGTCTGATTTGATATCATTTTTGGATAATTACCAAAACCGGGCTTCTTATAAAACACTTTCTATGAAGATAATGTAATAATATCCCGTCTATCGAGAATAGGGGTTTTATTGAACTATCAAAATGATTATTGTGTCGAAAATTTTGCACGGGGACTCGTACGGGTCAAACCGTACTCCGGATCGAAAAAGTCATAACACAGAAAATGTTCAGAATAATCAGATTATGTTAGGAAAGAGTTTTCCGAAGAGTTTCGGGTTGAAAAAATGCAAAAAAAGTTGAGGTTGGACGTTTCTCGGTTTATAAAATAATTTTATAATTACTCAAAAAATAATTATTAAATCTATAAACTCTTTATAAAATCATATAACAATCCAAAAATTACCTGAAAATATCAAAATTATCCATACTTTATTCTGGACATATAACAGTTAAAATACTCAAATTTTATCACATATAAAAATCTAAATATCAATACCAATCATCAGATAATTCACCAAAATTCACATAATAATCACATAATAATTATTCATTGATAAAAATAATTACACGCTATATCCCTGATATTACATCTTTCCCCCTTAAAGGGATTCCGTCCACAGAATTTCGTAGGTAAACAAATGAGGGTACTTTCCTCGCATATCACTTTCTAACTCCTAAATTTACAACTTTATTCCTTAATACCTTCTCTTTCTTTTCTAGAATCTCTATTGGATTCTCTACATAAGATAAATCTGCCTGAAGTTTTGTTGGCTCATACTCGATTACATGTCCAGACTGGATTGTACTTCTTAAGCATCAATACATGAAATACATTATGAATGTGCTCCATATGTGGAGGTAACCCTAATTCATATGCTACCTTGTCGACACTTTTTAAAATTTCAAAAGGTCCAACGTATCTAGGACTTAGCTTTCCTTTCTTTCCAAATCTAGACAATCCCTTCCATGGTGACACTTTTAGTAACACTAGGTCTCTTTCTTTGAATTCTATATTCTTCCTGGATTGATCTGCATATTTCCTTCGACGATCTTGTGCTGCAATTAATCTTTTCTGAATAACCTCAACAACTTCTTTTGTCTATTGCACCAACTCGGGTCCATGTATCTTACGTTCTCCAACTGCATCCCAATATATTGGTGATCGACATTTGCGTCCATAAAGAGCTTCATAGGGAGGCATTCTAATACTTGCGTGATAGCTGTTATTGTAAGCAAATTCTAATAAGGGAAAATGCTCATCCCAATTTCCTTTGAAATTAATTGCACAAACATATAACACATCTTTAATAGTATGGATCGTTCTTTCGCTTTGGCCGTCAGTCTGTGGATGATAAGTTGTACTCATATTCATTTTAGTTCCCAAACATTCTTGAAATTTTTTCCAAAATCTTGAATTGAATCATGGATCTCGATTAGATACAATAGACATAGGGACTCCATGACGAACTACTATTTCCTTCAAATACATGTGAACCAACTTGTCCAATGAAAATATTTCATTAATAGGCAGAAAATGAGCTGATTTGGTTAGTTTGTCTACTATAACACAAAATAGCATCGTGCTTTGCTTTCGTCCTTGGTAATCCGACTATAAAATCCATAGCAATATGATCCACTTCCACTGTGGAATTTCTAACGGTTGTAATAATCCACTTGGTCTCTGGTGCTCTGCCTTAACTATTTGACACTTATAATATTTGCTAACCCATTCCGCAATTTCTCTTTTCATATCTGGCCACCAATAATTTTCCTTTAAATCTCTGTACATCTTGGTACTCCCTGGATGGATGGAATACTTTGAGTTGTGAGCTTCCTGATAATTTCATTCTTCAACTCTATCACTGGTGGAATCCAAATTCTGGAAGAATATCTAAGAATACCTTGATCATCCTTTTGAGTGTATAAATCTTCTCCTACCAAATGATTGATATCCTGATCCATTATTTCCTCTTGATATTTCTTTATTTTATCTAGTAATTCTGGCTGAAAAGTCATACTATACATTTTTGCTTCATCAGGCTTGCAAATTCTGACTTCCAATTCCAACTTCTGAAATTTCTTATATAATTCCTCTGGTACTGTTAACACATTCAATCTCTCCTTTCTACGTAACGTGTTTGCCACTATATTTGCTTATCCTGGGTAATAGTTAATCTGCAATCATAGTCCTTGATCAATTTCATCCATCTTTTATGTCTCATATTGAGCTCTTTTTGTGTGAATATGTACTTTAAACTCTTATAATCCGTATAAATATTACATCTTTCTCCATATAGATAATGTCTCCAAATCTTCAAGGCGAATACTATTGCTGCTAGTTCCAAGTCATAAGTAGGATACTTCTGCTCATGAGGTTTCAGTTGTCTAGACACATATGCAATAACTTTATCATGCTGCATCAAAACACAACCTAATCCCTTATGAAAAGCATCGATATAGATTACAAAATTTCCTTGTTCATCTGGAAGTGATAAAATAGGTGTCGCGATCAATCTATTCTTCAATTCTTGGAAACTTTCTTCACACTTCTCGTTCCATATAAACTTTTCATTTTTCCTGGTAAGCTTCGTTAAAGGTGTCACAATCTTCGAGAAATCTTGAAAAGATCATCGATAATATCCTTCCAATCCTAAGAAACTTCTCACTTTTGTTGGGGTTTTTGGCCTTTTCCAATTCATAACAGCTTCAATCTTCGCTGTGTCCATTTTGATTCCTTCATTATTGACTATGTGCCCTAAGAATTGAACTTCTTGTAACCAAAACTTACACTTTGAAAACTTGGCATACAATTTTTCCTTTCTGAACATTCCAAAGTTATCCATAGATGCTCTGCATGATCTTCCGTTGACTTTGAGTAGATTAAAATATCATCGATAAACACAATGACAAACTTGTCAAAATATTCCTTGAAAATTCTGTTCATCAAGTCCATAAATGCTGCTGGGGCATTGGTCAATCCAAAAGATATCACTAAAAATTCATAAAGACTATACCTTGTTCTAAAAGCTGTCTTTGGTATATTTTCAGGTTTAAACTTCAACTAGTGATATCCAGATCTCAAATCAATCTTAGAAAAATACTGGGCTCCTTTCAGCTGATCAAACAAATCGTCGATTCGAGGTAAGGGATACTTATTCTTGATAGTAAGCTTATTGAGTTCTCGATAGTCGATGCATAATCTCATGCTTCCGTCCTTCTTAAAAATAATATCGGTGCACCCCATATGGAAATATACTGGGTCTAATCACTCCTTTTTCCAATAACTCTTGTAATTGCTTTGCTAGTTCCTTCATTTCGACTGGCGCCATTCTGTACGGGGCCTTAAATACTGGTTCCGTTTCAGGTGCTAAGTCGATTGCAAACTCAATTTCTCTATCTGGAGGAAGTCCTGGTAACTAGTCTAGAAATACGTCTGGAAATTCATTTACCACTTAAATGTCTTCCAGTTTTGCTGGCTCCTGATTTATATCTATCACATAAGCAATAAAATGCTCACATCCTTGTCGTAGTAACTTCTTAGCTTAAATCATCGTTAAGAACTTCTTCGCTTGCTTTTGACCTCTAAATGTCACCACTCCTTATCCGACATCTTCAAGATTACCTTCTTAATAGGACAGTCTATCTGAGCATCATGCTTAGATAACCAGTCCATTCCTAAAATAACGTCAAACTCTCCTAACTAAAATGGTATCAAGTCAGCATCAAAATTATTGCCATAAATATCAATCTCACAGTCCTTACACAATTGATTAACTGATATACGCTCCTGATTTTCTAATTTTACCGTCATAATCTCACTCAACAATTTAACTAGACAATTCAACTTACCAATAAAATCTTGAGAAATAAATGATCGAGTTGCTCCCGAATCTACTAGCATTTTAGCATATAAAGAATTCACAGTAAGCGTACTTGCCACAACATCAGTGTCCATGATAGCATCCTTCACAGACATGTCATAAACTCTAGCTCTGGGAGGTTCATTCACTGTTGGAGTAGCTCCCATGATTCTCAAAGCATTATTTACTGGGACTGGTGTCTTGAAATCCCTTGCTATGTGTCCTGGCTTTCCACACTTGAAACAAGCAAACCCAATTGCTGGAACCTTGCCTGCATGATTCCTGATAGGTTGATCATTATTTGATGGCTCTTACGGCACTCTCTTGAATAGTGCCCCATATGGTTGCATCTATAGCAGACCACATTCAGCTTATTGAAAACTCCTCTGTGCTTCTTTCCACATACATAACAGTCTGGTAAAGATGCCTTCATTGGGTTGGTTGGTTCCCAGTGGTTGGACGGTTACCTTGTCCTCTGTTGCCTGCATTCTGCCTTCTGAAATTAAGATTCCTCCCGGGCTGAAACTTTCCTTTCCTCTGATTAAAATTTGGAAACTTCTCTGCTTGTGATTGTCCTTCATTTCCTTCAAACTTCCTTTTCTTACTATCCTTCTCTTTCTGAGACATTTCACTCTCTATCTCCACGATCATAGCCTTCTGCACAACTCTCGCATACATATCCAATTCAAATATGGCCACCTTCCCTCGGATCCATGGCTTAAGACCTTGCTGAAACCTCTTAACTTTCTTCCTATAAGTTTCCACATATGATGGTACAAACCTAGATAATTCCTCAAACTTACTTTCATAATCTGCTACTGACATATTCCCCTGCTTTAATTCCAGAAACTTCAATTCCATTTGATCCTGAACAAACTAAGGGAAATACTTCTCTAAAAACTACTCCTTGAATCGATCCCACACAACATCATCTGTACCTTCCAATGTCTTGACAATTTCCCACCAGTAGGTGGCTTCATTCTTCATATAGTAACTTGCAAACTCAGTTTTCTGTTCCTCTCTCACCTTGACTAAGGCAAATGCCTTCTCAATTTTTTTCAACCAAATTCTTGCCTCAATAGGATCTATAGAACCTTTAAATTCCGGTAGATTCACCGCCTGAAAAATCTTAAAGGTTACCTGAGGATAAAGTCTTAAAGGTTACCTGAGGATTAATATGCCTCTGTTGTTGTTGAGTCTGGTGGACTGTTTGTTGGGCCAAGATCTGAATAATCTGGGCTACAGTTGGGTCTATGGGACCTGGATTTGTATTCTGATTATTGGTACTTTGGTTATTATTGTTGGTTTCTTCATTCTGGTTGGTAGAACGGGTATTTCTGCTGGGAGGCATTTTTTGAAAAGAATCAAATAATTTATTTAGCCTTTAAATCAAATCTTTTTTATGAAAAGTTTTTATAAACAGAAATATCTCTTTTTGAAAACATTTTCAATAGTTGAACTAAGTAAATTGCATGCTTCTTTATAGAATATAGACAGTTAAGGGAAAAGGGTACATGTTCTCACATAAGTTTTATAACTGGTGCAATAAATAAGATAAAACATGTATAGCAATGTAAGTGACAATGCTGGAAAAAGGAAAGGTACATGTATATATATATATATCAAAGTTTGGTATTACAAGCGTGGAAACATTTCGGTAAAAACAAAGTTACAACAGGCCTATCCATTATTTAGTAAGTCTAGTTTATTTATATACCCACCAAAAGTCTGATGATACACATTATTATACATATATTAGTTATCACATCATTTATGTCATCTAGTTTTAGGGAAAATATGGTCCACAAAGCCTCGCAAAATCCTCCAATACCTCTCTCGCCCACCCCATAAGAGCATCTTGGGGCTGCATACTCGTAAGTAGCTCCATGAAGTCTAGCCTCAAGTATTCTCCGGGTCACCTGAATCTCATTCTGAAGCTCCCTCACATTCCTGTCAACATCTATAGTCCTTATAATATGTTGTAGCTCCTGAATTTGAGCCAACAAGGCCTCTCGCTCTAAAAGAAGAGCCTCATACTTATGGTATGAAATAAGGTGTGGAGTAAACTAAAATGATGCACCCGCAACCGAATGTCCGGTAGAGTCAGAATCAAAAGGTAGGGGTCCTCGAATAGGTGGTTTCAAACCAGGAGGTGGAATAGCTTGCAGTGGTGCAACCATCACAACTGGTATTATAGCTGACACTGTTGGAAGAGTAGGGCGTAGATTAGATGAAGGTCCTCGAACTGAAGGCTCCGAATGATCAGATGATATCGGGATAAAGGAATCTGCCATCGCTACTATCTGAAAATTACGCTGCTAGATAAGAATCTCGAATCTCAACACATATTTAGTCACACTCAACCCCTCAACGTTCTATTTTTCTATTCCTTAATTCTAGTCTTAACCATCTACCCATTCCCGACAATCTAGGCTTGTGGCAGTGACTTTTAAACTGTAGCTCCAATACCAAACATGTGGCACCCTCCAAACCCGGGTCATAAGTTTGGGGTCCCCAACATAAGCACACACACACACCATATATAAACCTGTTTATGAAAATAATATATATGCAGTGACCGTACTTACCATAACCACGGATCCCAACAGTTTAAAGTATGCCCACAAGCCACAAACTTATTTATATTACAACGTACCAAATCCCAATTTAGTTATCATACAACTGAAAGTAAAACAGTCTTACAAACTTTCAATACAAACTAAGACAAACATCTTCTGCTAGCTTATTCCATTTCAACCTGGAAACCTAGCTCGCACACTTGCCTGGGGATCCTCGCTACCACCAGTTTCCTTTTTAACTGGAAAATAGCATAAACAGATTTGCAAGAGTGAGCTAACTAGTTCAGCAAGTCATAATGACAATGCTGAGATTAAACAATGATAAATGGAAATGATATAAGGAATCAAGTTTCCTGATAAGCAATATTTAGAATTGGATATTCACTTTCATTTTTAAAAACCAAGATTAGGCTGCTGATCAGTTACGCACTAACCCCGAGCAAGGCTCAGAGCTCTGCTCTTTATACTGATCCAAAGCACACCTTTGCCTATCATGACCACGAATCTAGTACGACCACGAATCTGGTCCATATTTAAAAACAATCCAATTCTATAATAATCAACATGATAAGAAATGTAAATCAATAAACAGAATCATAAATAATATTTGTTTCGAAGCATAGGGTGATTAATATTACCATGAAGGTATGACAAGGTAAACATGGAGATCGACTTTCAACTAAGGAAAGAATCAGAAAGTAGAAGACCAGAAGTTCAGTGGTTACAAGGATTGGTCTTGTTTAATACAAGGTATAAAGGTTCATATGTTAAAAAATTTCATATCAGTGATCTGTGTTTGGTGTGTATGTATTTGTGGAGTAGTATCATATATGTGTGGTTCGTATCTGAGAATTCAACAATCAATGGTTTATGAAGAATAAGGCTTACAATTCAAGATCAATAACAAGAATCAGGGTTTAGGGTTTAGTACTTGAAAGTACTTGCAATATATAACAAGAACTATCTGGAATGCTAGCAACATAACAAGAAAGAATAGACACACTTGCAATTATACTACAAGAAAGTTTAGGGATACTTGCCTTATCAATCCGCTTTCACTTTACTTGTACTCGTCTATTGACTCTCACTTACTGACCAATTACTTTCCCTTTCTACGTCTCACTTCCTCTTGATTATTGCACTGAAATTGATGGTTAATTCTGATAGAACATTTCGAGAGCTTCGATTTGGTATATTGCACGCTTGATTCCGAGTTCGGTAACGCCTTCGTTTTTAGGTTCAATTCTCAAGAAAACAACGAATTTTCGGGCTTTTCTCTGTAAATTATATGTTTTAACTATTTTTTATGATTATATGAATAAAATAAAATAAGAAAAAGGCTATTTATACTTATAAAATATTAATACCCGTTGGATCGTATTGGATCCGAAAATAGGGTACTTCGCCGCTAAGTAACTGCAGAAATGATCCGATTTGATATCATTTTTGGATAATTATCAAAACCGGGCTTCTTACAAAACACTTTATACGAAGATAATGTAATAATATCCCGTCCATCGAGAATACGGGTGAACCCGTACTCGGGATCGAAAAAGTCATAACACGGAAAATGTTCAGAATAATCAGATTAGGTTAAGAAGGAGTCTTCCGAAGAGTTTCGAGTTGTACAAATGCAAAAACGGTTGAGGTTGGACGATTCCCTTTTTTATAAAAAAGTTTTATAATTACTCAGAAAATAATTATTAAATCTATAAACTCTTTATAAAATCATATAGCAATCCAAAAATTACCAGAAAAATATCAATATTATCCATAATTTATTCTGGATATATAAAATTAAAATACTCAAATTTTATCACATATAAACATCTAAATATCAATACCTGTTGGATTTTTAACGCAGCGGGGGCGTGGAAAAATACTTTTACACATACAAAATCCAAATAAAAGCATATAAATCGTGAATAAAAATTCGAGGGATCGAATCTAACCTTTTAAAAATAATTCAGAGACAACGATCAGAGATCCTTAGCAGTTGCTCCTCAAGTGTGAAGCACTCCACCGGTATCCACCAAGAAAACGATGTTAAGGAGGAGGAAGGAGGTGGAGAGAATTGGGTTTTCCAAACTTTTTGGGTTTTCGGGTTTCGAGGGGGTTAGAATAAAATAGGGTCTATAATAGTGTATTTATAGGCAAAATTTTCAGCTGAAAATTTCCCATAAATATTATTATTATTATCCCATTTATTATTCTCATTAATAATTAAAACACCTTTTAATTATTAATCCTTTTTCTAAACACTTTAAAAATAATTCTCTCTCTTGATTTAATTTACAAAAATTAAATCCTTAATTAATAATATTAAGAACTTTTCTTAATTAATTTATAATCAATTAAATCTCTTTTAATCAATTATTACATTTGCCAATTAATTATTTATTTCATAAATAAATAATTATTAGCCATTATTAATTAATTCCTCCACCATTAAATCATTCTCTTTTTATGGTGTGACCCTGTAGGTTCAATATTAAGCCGGTAGTAGAAATAAATAATAATAAAACTATTTTATCATTATTTATATAAATTCTCTAATTTATTAAATATGATTAATTAATTAATCACATTTATTCTACATCGTGAGGGATACTTCTCAGCATATCGCGACTATCCGGATAATATGAATTCACTGCTTAGAATACCAAGAACCTATTCAGTGAATAGTTACCGTACAATAAACTCCTTCTACCCTACAATGTCCCGATTAAATACAGGGCATGGATCTCGTGTCAAGCCTATCTAATTCAATCACTTTGCTTACCATTTACTATGCGTAGTTCTATGCAAATTAGAAACTCCTTTCTAATTTCATTTACTCTGGCCAGAGATTCCTGAACTAGCATAAGTGGATCAGCCTTGAACATTCACTTCCTTCACTGGAAGGGGTAGATCCTTTATTGATCATACACTATCTTCGTGTACAAATTCCTATACCCAGAAGAGCCCTAATAATTATCCCTGGAGACTAAGAACTAAACAAAAGCATAGTTCAGTGTACACAAGATGACTATGATGACCTCAAGTCTAAGGATACTTGTACAACTATCACTATGTGAACAACTGCTGACACGTGAGTGAACTCCATCAGTTGTTCAGCTGTGCGAGTCATGTTCAGTGAACTTATTCCATAATAAGCACCTACATACTATCTATAGCGTCACCACACAAATGTCTATGAGAACAAACATCCTTCATAATGAAGCAAGCATAGTATGTACCGATCTCTGCGGATTATTAATTACCAGTTAGTAATCCTACGACCATGAACTATTTAAGTTTAGAGTTATCATCTTTTTAGGTCTCACTATTATGATCTCATCATAATCCATAAAAAGCTTTACTCTAAACTATGGTATATCTTATTTAAACACTTAAATAGATAGAGCCCGTAATAAAAACAAAACAAGTCTTTTATTAATATCAATGAAATCAAAACAGATTACATAAAAGATATTCCTAAATCCTCATACATGATTGGACTTAGGACATATTCCTTTCAATCTCCCACTTGTACTAAAGCCAATCACTCTGGTATCTAATACTCATCTGTCTTTATGACGATCAAAGTGACTTTCATAAAGTAGCTTTATGAGTGGGTCTGCTATGTTGTTATGTGTGTCAACTCTAATTCAATACAATACAAGAAATGTTACCGCGCTCTCACTAACCTTTTGTAGACACATGGTCCATCTACGTCTTTGATAAAACCAAACTCTTTGATTGTCTCATCAAAACGGATGTTCCATCTACGAGAAGCTTGCTTTAAACCACATATGGTTCGCAGCAGCTTACACAGTAGGTTTTCATTTCCCTTGGAAAGAGAACCATCTGGCTAATTACCAGATCTCATAGTCGTAGTAAGCAGCAATCGCAAGCAAAATCCGAACTGATTTTAACAGGGCTACAGGTAAAAAGTTTCATCAAAGTCAATCCATTGCCTTTGTTTGAATCCTTTTGCCACAAGCCTGGCCTTATAGGTCTCCACCTGGCCATCTGCTATAATCTATCTTTTGTATACCGTATACATAGATTCCATTCTGGATTTTATGGCACTATGCCATTTCTCTGAGTCAACACTACTCATAGCCTCATTATAGGTCACAGGGTCGTCATCATCAATGATCGACAACTCATTGTCATTCCACTTGATCCGTATTAGTTTGTGCTTCTTGAACTTCATCAAGTTCAATTTTGCTCCCACTGTTTCCTTCAAGGATAAACTCCTTTTCCAAGAAGGTAGCATGTCTGGAGACAAACACCCGATGATCGGTGTAAAAGTAATACCCTAAAGTCTCTTTAGGATATCCCACAAAACTATATTTTACGGATCGATATTCTAGCTTATCTGGGTCAACTTTCTTGACATAAGCTGGACATCCCCAAATCTTAATGTGTTTAAGACTCGGTTTCCTTTCTTTCCATATCTCATACAAAGTTTGAGGAACAGATTTTGGAAGGCACCTTATTCAGTAAATATGCTGAGGTTTCCAATGCATAACCCCATAGGAATACTGGAAGATTTGTATAGCTCATCATGGACCGAACTATGTCTAACAAAGTTTGATTTCTCCTTTCAGATACTAATCTGGATGAGTCCACTGGGAGACTATACCATTTACTTTGAGATAATCCAGAAACACTCCATTAAAGTATTCACCACCTCGATCTAATCAAAGAATTATAATACTATGTTTGGTTTGTTTCTCCACTTCATACTTATACTCTTTGAACTTTCCAAAGGCCTCAGACTTGTGTTTCATCAAACACATATCCGAATCTAGATCTATCATCTATGAAAGTAATGAAGTATGAAAATCCACCCATGGCTTGCTTAGACATTGGTCCACATACATCTGTGTGTACCATTCATAGCAAATTTGCAGTCCTCTCTCCATGTCTACTAAATGGAGACTGTAGTGCCACTATAAAGTGAGATTTTCATCATCCCTTTTCTTTTATTAGTTTGTTCAATCTGAAGTAAATTATGTCACATATATACAGACCATTATTTAAAGTACCACGTCCATAAAGAATATTATCTCTAAGAATAGAACATTCATTATTCTCAATAATAAATGAAAATCCAGCCAAGTCTAACATGGGAATAATATTCCTCACAATCGAGGGAACAAAATAACAATTATTTAAAACAATAGTCTTGCCCGTAGGCATATGTAAATGAAATGATTCTACATCTTCAGCAGCAACTCTTGCTCCATTTCCCATCAGTAGAATCACCTCCTCTTCCTCAAGAGTCCTACTTCTCCTTGGTCCCTGCAACAAATTGCAGATTTGAGAACTACAGGCGGTATCTAATACCCAAGTAGAAATTTGATTTAATGACATATTCACTTCTATCGTGAACATACCTGAATCAGAAGCGGTAGTCTCACTACCCTTCTTCTTCTTCAATTCTGTAAGGTAAACCTTGCAGTTCCTCTTCCAGTGCCCCACCTTGTTTCAGTGAAAGCAAACAACTTTGCTCTTGGGGTCTTCAGCTTTTGGTTGAACCGGTTTTTCTTCACCTACTTTCTTTTTCTTGGAAGAGTTCCTCTTCCTTTTCTTAGGATTGGAACCTTCACCAATTAGAAGAACAGAACTCTTCTTAGGGGGAAAATTCGATTCCGCAGTCTTCAACATGTTGTGGAGTTCAGCCAGGCTGACATCCAACTTATTCATGTGAAAGTTCAAAACAAACTGCGAGAACGAACTCGGAAGCGATTGCAAGACCAAGTCTTGGCTCAGCTCCCCATCCATGGCAAAACCAAGTTGTCCAAGACGTTCAATCAAATTGATCATCTTAAGTACATGGTCATTCACAGATGATCCCTCAGACATCCTACAACCGAACAACTCCTTCGATATCTCATATCGAGCTGTCCTCCCTGCCACATCATACAACTCTTGTAGATGCATGAGGATAGTGTGAGCATCCATATGCTCATGTTGCTTCTGTAGCTCAATGTTCATGGAAGCTAGCATGATGCATTGAGCAACATTTGCATCATCTATCCACTTACGATACACAACATGTTCATCATTATGTGCATCACTAGCAGGTTCAGTAGGCTTAGGTGAGTCAATCACGTATTCCAGCTTCTCAATCCTGAGAACAATTCTCAAGTTTCGAAGCCAGTCAGCATAATTAGGACCAGTCAATTTGTGAGCATCTAGTATGCTCCTGAGTGATAGTGCAGAAGACATAACGTACAAAGTAAATCTGTAAATGATAAAGACATAACAACACTTAGCAAATATTCGATTTCATTTCAAAACACTATATGAATCGGGTCTTTATTCATAAGTGGCTCCCACTAGTTTTCTTAATTTATTCAACCCCCTACGTGAAAAATTAAGCATTCATAATGCTAGTGAGAATAGGGATCCTACATTCCATTACAAGACCCCGGCTGTAGCATGAACCGCCATGTAATGTTCAATAGGCAGACAACTCTTGTCAATTACATCTCATGTTATTCCCTAATCAAACTTTAGCCTCTTGAATAATTGAGTCTCGGCTGTAGCACGACAAACTCAATATTCTAAGTCAAGTCTAACCCAATATTCCGTACAGTTGAATCAGTCCCCAAAGGCCCACGGCTGTAGCACGTACTGACCTTTAGATTCTTATTCAATATACACATCTCTATGTAATAGACAAGTATTTCTTATTTCGAAATCAAAGCCCTCGGCTGTAGCACAAACCGACAATGATTCAAAAATAAGAACTACTTTCTACCATGTTGGAAGGCTATGACCGACACAAGCCCGTTGTATCATTGGCCAATTACTACTTGATATTATTTAATTTTAGAGGGATTATATTACGTTACAATCATAATCATATTATAAAGAAATTCTTCCTTATAAATTAAATATTTCAAATCAATAATCAATAATCAGATGATTCCCAGATCGGGTGGAGCATTGTCAAGAGGCGTCACTTAATAACCCTTTCTTACAGATAGAAATCTGTTGTTGACAGAATCATCCTTTCTCTCATATCGAAAATTCATATTCAATTACGTGTTTCACAAACACAAGAATCTCATGATTGTATTCATAATATTGTTATTAAGGTTATGAAATAATTTCACTATACTAGGTTGTCTAACAAACGCCTTATGTTCATTTAAGTTCACCTAAATATATCATCGCATGATAAACTAAGTATATATCACATATATAAACATGAATAAACATCAAGGTAGGCATGTTACATCATCTAGCATATAGGTCTAAGCATTATACATCTCTATGTATCACATTAAGCATTTAAAAGCAACTTAAACAGTCAAAACCAGCTTTAAAACACTTCATCGAAATATAAACAGTTCAAAACTTTTATATAAATTAAAATTGATCACTCCATTAGATCCGTCTCGGAAAAACGAATCCAACGGTATATTGCACGCCCAAAACGGAGTTACGAAACTCCCAGAAAATCAATTTTAAAATCAATAGTCGGTCTGTAACGCATTACAGGAACGCGTTACTAGCCCTGTAACGCATTCCGGTGATGCGTTACACCCCTTTTAAGCCATTAAAGGGTGTAATGCATTCCGTGAATGCGTCACAGGTGTGTAACTCATTCCCGGAATGCGTTACACTCCTATTTTTTTTTTTAACGTTTTCGCAGCAGCCACTCTTTTCTCTCCTCGGTTGCCGTGCATGTCAGACCTGTACCTTGCTTTGCTGACAGCCGTATAACAGCAGACAACAGCACAGTACCAACACAGCAGATGACAGCATATACAGATATATACATACATACAATTCATATATATATATATAATTATTTAATTACGAATTTTAATTGAAACAACTTCAAAAATTCATAATAAAAAATCTATACATCCTAAAATTATGAAAAAAATACCCAGACGATCTAGAACACTTGTAGAACCCAGATCAACATTCAAAATTATTATGAGAAACGATTTCTCATAAGACAAAATTAATCCATGATATAACTTGTAAAAATCATAATTAATTCATACAAGCACATAAAATTCTGAAATTTTTACCACAGATCTATATGCATACAACCTGGCTCTGATACCATTGTTGGATTTTTAACGCAGTGGGGGCGTGGAAAAACACTTTTACACATACAAAATCCAAATAAAAGCATATAAATCATGAATAAAAATTCGAGGGATCGAATCTAACCTTTTAAAAATAATTCGGAGACAACGATCAGAGATCCTTAGCAGTTGCTCCTCAAGTGTGAAGCACTCCACCGGTATCCACCAAGAAAATGATGTTAAGGAGGAGGAAGGAGGTGGAGAGAATTGAGTTTTCCAAACTTTTTGGGTTTTCGGGTTTCGAGGGGGTTAGAATAAAATAGGGTCTATAATAGTGTATTTATAGGCAAAATTTTCAGCTGAAAATTTCCCATAAATATTATTATTATTATCCCATTTATTATTCTCATTAATAATTAAAACACCTTTTAATTATTAATCCTTTTTCTAAACACTTTAGAAATAATTCTCTCTCTTGATTTAATTTCCAAAAATTAAATCCTTAATTAATAATATTAAGAACTTTTCTTAATTAATTTATAATCAATTAAATCTCATTTAATCAATTATTAAATTTGCCAATTAATTATTTATTTCATAAATAAATAATTATTAGCCATTATTAATTAATTCCTCCACCATTAAATCATTCTCTTTTTATGGTGTGACCCAGTAGGTTCAATATTAAGCCGGTAGTAGAAATAAATAATAATAAAACTATTTTATCATTATTTATATAAATTCTCTAATTTATTAAATATGATTAATTAATTAATCACATTTATTCTACATCGTGAGGGATACTTCTCAGCATATCGCGACTATCCGGATAATATGAATTCACTGCTTAGAATACCAAGAACTTATTCAATGAATAGTTACCGTACAATAAACCCCTTCTACCCTACAATGTTCCGATTAAATACAAGGCATGGATCTCGTGTCAAGCCTATCTAATTCAATCACTTTGCTTACCATTTACTATGTGTAGTTCTATGCAAATTAGAGACTCCTTTCTAATTTCATTTACTCTGGCCAGAGATTCCTGAACTAGCATAAGTGGATCAGCCTTGAACATTCACTTCCTTCACTGGAAGGGGTAGATCCTTTATTGATCATATACTATCTTCGTGTACAAATTCCTATACCCAGAAGAGCCCTAATAATTATCCCTGGAGACTAAGAACTAAACCAAAGCATAGTTCAGTGTACACAAGATGACTATGATGATCTCAAGTCTAAGGATACTTGTACAACTATCACTATGTGAACAACTGCTGACACGTGAGTGAACTCCATCAGTTGTTCAACTGTGCGAGTCATGTTCAGTGAACTTATTCCATAATAAGCACCTACATACTATCTATAGTGTCACAACACAAATGTCTATGAGAACAGACATCCTTCATAATGAAGCAAGCATAGTATGTACCGATCTCTGCGGATTATTAATTACCAGTTAGTAATCCTACGACCATGAACTATTTAAGTTTAGAGTTATCATCTTTTTAGGTCTCACTATTATGATCTCATCATAATCCATAAAAAGCTTTACTCTAAACTATGGTATATCTTATTTAAACACTTAAATAGATAGAGCCCGTAATAAAAACAAAACAAGTCTTTTATTAATATCAATGAAATCAAAACAGATTACATAAAAGATATTCCTAAATCCTCATACATGATTGGACTTAGGACATATTCCTTTCAATACCAATCATCAGATAATTCACAAAAATTCACATAACAATCACATAATACTTTTTCATTGATAAAAATAATTGGAATATAAATCCCGGATATTACAGCACTAGTGGAAGCTGTCAGTTTCTCGGACAAATACTTGTATCATGGTATAGCAAAGGCTGAATATATAGTTGCTGGATGTTGCTGTGCTCAAGTGCTTTGGATTAGAAATCAGCTAATGGATTATGACCTAGTATTACACAAAATTCCAATTATGTGTGAGAATACTAGTGCTATATCTATTGTGGCTAATCCAGTTAATCATTCCAGAACAAAGCATATAGATGTAAGGTACTATTTTATTAGAGAACATGCTGCAAATGGTACCATTGAGCTTATTTTTGTTCCAATAAAAAAACAATTAGCTGACAGTTTTACTAAACCTTTGGATTAAGCAACTTTCTCTAGACTTGTAGGTGAAATTGGAATGCTAAATTCTTCATTTAAAGGCAAGAACTCAGCTAATATTTTGCAGCAGAGCGATTTCTAGTAAATCAAAATTAATTTGATTTAATTAGAAATTAACTGAAATATGAGTTATAAATATTTCAGAAATCTCTGTATATTTATTTGTCAAAATTCAAAATTTAGCTTGGAATTTTTCAATTCTAAGAAAACTATCTAATTGTTGATTTACATTTTCAATATTATAAATTAGCACAAGACAGTCAAAAAAAACAAAAGTATTTAGAGAACTGGATTCTCGATAAGTCTAACTAACTTCTCAACAAGTCATTTTAAGACTTCTCGAGTGAGTTCTCGATAAGTCATTTTTCTGACTTCTCGAAGGACTTCTCGACAAGCTTAATTATGACTTACCGATAAGTCATTATAGAGTTCTATATAAGTTTTAACTCACAGAGTTCTATACAAGTATTAATTTTAGACTTATCAATAACTCAGAAATTTGATAATTTAATTAAATAAATTATTTTGGTAGAAGACTTTTGACAAAATTAGTCTAATTTTATTTTGATTTATTCAAATTAAAATTGGAAACAATTCAGTCCACTCTTTTGGTGCCCCAAAATCCGGGGTCAGGGATCTAGGAGGTCACGCCATCTTGAATCCTGTATAACACTTATCTCGTACAACAATATATAAATACTCACACCTTTATGACCCCACACTTATCCATACACACACACATATAGGTTATTGTCTTGGAAACGAACAATGCATTACTGGAGTGTATCAATCCACAAAGTGATAATTATTACAATCCTAAAAGTGATTAAGTCTTAGCACGGGTGTAACCTTTATATAAGGTTAGACCGGTGGCCAAATTTACGCTTCTTAGTTATTATCTTACATAAGTCATATTTATAAATAAGCTGGACTAAAAACAACTGAAACCCAATCCAGCTTATTCGATCTACCTGGGGTACTACACCAAACATACTACGGAATAGCTGGCCGTTTCCTACTCGTTTCCTGGCCGTGAGTTTCATGATAGGCATCTTGATTCAATGTTGTGTTGTGTCACTTTAAGAAAACAAGAGTGAGCTATAATGCCCAACATAATAATGTACAGTATGAAAAGACTGTATGAGAAATTCATGTATGATTCAATATACGATAAATATGTTTATTTATAATATTTTTTCTCGGTGATACACACCTTCTTTTGAAAACAATTCTTTTGTTAAATTATTAGACTACAAATACCTTAATAGTAAACCCAACACCTAGGCTTGGGTTACAGTATTGCATCACAATTCCAATTGGAAGAATATAGGACATTCACTGGAGCCATCGCTTACGATGATTGTAATAACCCCAATTTTTGGGAAATTTTGAAACCCTTATGAATAGTGTTTTTGCTGAATGAGAAAACTTTTCATGCCACACTATGTAGGGGTTCTGATATGGATATTCTGAGATTTTATTAGTACTTTATATGGGATATAAGTGTATGTAAAGATCGTCAGAATCCAAATCCGAACACTTTGATTTTTCCCGGAAATCCAATAGATACGGAAAGAATTGAGTATAAGGTAACAGGATAAAAAGGATTTAAATTAAAGGATTATAAGAGAGGATCATAAAAGGAATACAATATATTGAGAAAGGTTAAGGGAACCTAAGTAATAAGATCCCGGGTATGATCCCTCAAACGATAAACGAAAACGAAAGTTAAGCGAACCGTATAACAGATCAGCGGTCATTAGGCAAACAATTAGGAAGTTAATCAAAGGGATTAGAGAGGATGATGTCACCCAACCAATGAGAAGAGGACAAGGAGGGGAGGATGACATCATGAGGATGACACAAGCATGACATGGGAAGGAAGGAGATGTGGTGACTTCTTAACCACACAAACTCAAGGGCAACAAGGTAATTAACTAAAAAAAACAAATCAAAATCTCATCCACCAAGCCAATCATTTCATTTTTCATCAAACAAAACACAAAAATCTCTTTCTTCTCAAGCTATCTCTCGGCCCATTTCTTAAAAATTGAAGATCCAAGCTCCACCACTTACTATTTAGCAAGGTAATTATCTAAGCTTCCCCATGGATAGTTACACACTTCCTATAAGTTTAAGCTTCTAATTCCAAGCCAATCTTTTTTTATAAATCATGAAAGAAGATGGTGAATAGTGTTTTTCAAGAACTAAAATTTGTGTTCTTGAAGTTTTGTTTAGATTAAGCTTGGATAAGGACTTTAAGGGTGATTCCAAGCCATTCTCTTGATTCTCCACTCTCCAAGGAAGGTATAAACTACAAACCCTAGCTTTAGTTTTGAGTAATTAGGATTGAATGTCTTTGATATAGCATATGTGAAGCATGATGCTTGATTGGTTGAAGTTTGGTTGAGTTTGTAGAGATTAGTTGGTTTTGTTGCATTGTTGGAGTTGTAAATCTTGGTAATTAGTTAAAGAACCTAAGTAAAGCTTTTAGTTCATGTGGGGAATAAGTATAAATGGTTAATGTGGATTTGTTGGGGCTGTTATGATGTGGTTTGGAGGGATATTGGTTGTATGATTGATTTGGGGTTGATTTGTGGTTGGTTTTGAATGGTATAAAATTGGGAAAACGCGTAAACATAGCCGTCGTAACGTCCGATTTTCTTTAGACTGTTTTTGTGCATAACATTAGGACCCGAGAACCCCCTGCTAGATTTTGACCATTTCCATGTTTAGATAGTTCATATTACGAGCTTCGTTTTGATATGTAGTTCATTCGATTCCGATGCACGGTTTAGGAGAAACGACCGTTTCAAGTAACGGCGTTTCACGAACGAAACTTTTCCCCTCGCCTTACTTTGAAACATAGGTTAAAGACCAAAAAGGGTTAATTAATGTATGAAACAATTATGGTAAGAGTGTTAGGCAGTTGGTAAGACACTCATGAAGGAATCGCCTTAAAACTCGTAAAGGTTAAATTATTAAAAATGGTGGAGCCGAGGGTACTCGAGTGACTTAAGAGAATTAGTAAGCGCAAAATGAGCGTTAGAGTCTGAGTTGGTTAGAGTATAGATTTACAAGTGACTTTGGTTTAATTCCAACTTACTTGTTGTTTATAGGTTACCAGACTCGTCCTGAGCCATTCGTAACCCCCAGTCGCTCAGGCAAGTTTTCTACCCGATATACTGTTGTTGTGATGTAAATATATGTATATGCATTATCTTGTGATAGTGCATGATTGTTATTAGCAAATTTTGCGATATATTGGAGCATGCTGATATGGTATATATGCATGTCTGTTTCGTAATCTGGTTATCTATCTGTTGATTTCAATGCTTATAGTTGCATAATACCTATGCTAGAAATAAGCAAGTAGTTGCGTATACCCTTAGTATAGGGGATAAAAGGTGAACATATTTCTAAACCGGGAGTCGATGTTCCCGAGTATATTATATATATATATATATATATTTATATATATATATGGATATAGTTTTTAAAACTATGGATCGAATAAGGTTTATTCGATACCTTTATTTTACTTAATTGAATATTAATTTGAGTATTCATTCGAGGGCTTATGACTCAGTTTATTTTATTATTTGAATATTATTTGAATATTCATTCGAGGGCTTATGACTCAGTTTATATTATTATTGAATATTACTTGGATATTCATTTGAGGATGTATGACTCCTTTATTTTATGAATATTATTTATAGTATTCATTCGAGGTATTATGACTCCGCTTATTACTTAATAATATTCTTTATTGTATTAAAGAATAAGGTGTCGATAATCAAACTTATTTTTGATTATTCAAATAAAGATATTACTTTCGTATAAGTATATCTTTGATTATTTGCTATTCATTTCAAGTATAAGTTTTAATACTTCTACTTCAATTATTTTATAAAGATTATTCTTTATGGGAATATTATTTAAATAATAATATTCAGACATTTTCTAAATATTCCGGGGATTGATTTATTTTATTAAATCAGCATCACTCCAAACATTCTTAAAAATATTTTGCGAGTCTTCAAAATGATTTTTAAAAGTTAGAGCGCATCCTAAAACTCATTTATATATATAAGATTCTCCTTTCGAAGGGGATTTAAATACTCGCTCAAAACCTGAGGGATCCGGCTCTGTGGTGTGTTTTATATTCGCAACAAGGTTGCTGTTTTGTTAAATGAATCGATTACTTACCCAACACTCGGGAAGTAAAATTCTTGGAACAAGTTAATCCATTAACAGGCATCGCCTGGGAAATATCGGTGAGTTCTCCTTTCCAAATAGATACGACTTCTCGGTGGAGCCGTATCAACAAGTTTCTACTTGGGGAAAGTGGGGACGAGCTTTACGTTTCAGAGTCATGGATTTCATCTGAACTAGGAGTGGCGTAAGTGGCCGAGTAGCGCCGGCCCAGCCTTATTATATTGGCCCAAATGGCCTGGAAGTTCCGCTAAGGCGGTCCATTCCTTAGGAGTTCAGTGTTCGGTTGACAAGTAAATCCGACAGGTTCTCCTTTACATGTAGAAAATGGTGGGGTTGTACTACTACGACTGATCATCGTAAGTGGTCTTCCTGGCGCGGCAAACTCCCGTAATGAGTTCATCATCCAATTGGATAATTTCTGCAACACTACCCAGAGCACTTCGATAGAAAGGCTACGGTTGGGCGATTGTTGAGTGTTGGCAGGGTCAAGTTTTCAAAATGATGTTTACATCAAATGAAGTATCTCGTAACTTCATTTTATTTTGATGATATTTTAAAAGATTTAATCTATTCAAATCTGGTCTTGTAGTCTCATCTATGTGATGAACTTTTGAACTAATTATAACTTGAACGGTGGTAGTTCAAGTAGTATTTGGAAAAGATATAAGTATATTGGAGTATCTTGTAACTTTATCTTTTAAACTTATATCTAGTAAATGATTATCTTATGCTTGACAAAGATTTTCAGAAAAACGTTGAGACAAGGTTAGATATATGAGATCACCTTGCAACGATATTTTTATACAGTTATACACTGGGACTTTGTGTATATTATGCATGGAAGAGGACTTCCAATATTTTGAAAAGTATATATGTATATATACTGAATATTTTGCGACTTCATCGCATTAAGATATCAAACTTGGTTCATTTCTTTTGACCAAGACTTTCATGAGTATTATGAGTAGGCTCATATATTGTTAATCATTATACATATTATTTTGGTGGGCTTGCTGCTCACCCTTGCTTTCTTCTTTCATCACACAACATCAGATAGACAAGATGAACAGGACCAAGCTCCCAATTCGCGAGCGGATAGGAAACATTCCGCAGTTTCCTATAGGCGTTGATGTCGCTGTAGCTGAGGTAGGAGCTACCAATAGGCTAGGCTTTCAACTTTTGATATACCAGATTTATGTATATTTATGAATCGTAATAATGGCAAAGAAATGTAAATTTATTCAGAAAACCTTTTAAGGTGTATTTTCATATAATTGTGGAATAAAACGACTTGTGATTATTTTTGGATGTTCATCTTTGAGACTATAATGTGTGGTGTGTGTGTTTATTGTGGGGTCACAGTACAGAGTAGTTGAGTAATTATTAAGATTGGGTGTTATTAAGGGAAATGGAACTCGTGACAACCCGGATCCCCGACCCCGGATTTGGGGGTGTTACAGAAGTGGTATCAGAGCTAAGCGTTATAAACCTCAGAGATGATGTGACGTTAAGATAATAAGTTCACAAAGATAATAAGAACTCTTGCCAAGTTCATAGTCGGGCTACCTAACGTAGTACTGACAGTTAAAACCCTTATGGGAACCCTTATAAATATCGTAATAGGAGCGTAGTTCGTTATCGTATATGGTAGCGGGACTCCGAACCCTGAGGTTGAGGAGCAACAGCGCGATGATGTTTTATTACTAATTGGAGATCGGATTGTTGATCCGATAGAGTGTCCTAATACAGGACCGGATGATGTTGATATTGAGGATGTAGCGGTTGAGGATGTTGTCCTAGAAGGGGTAGTTGTTGAGGAGGATCCTGACAAGATTGGATAAAGGACCACTGATGAATTGATGACCATGGTTAGGTCGACTACCAGAGGTAGGATTGGCCGGTCACTACCGGAGGTTCGTTCAAGTTGTAAAGATAGTAGCCCCTTTAACGCGGCTTACTCGTAAGACTGAGAAGTTCGAATGGACAGAGAAATGCGAGAACAGCTTTCAAGAACTGAAGCAGAGGTTGGTGATGGCCCCTATGCTGGCGTTGCCGGATGGAAAAAGGAGATTTTGTGATTTGTAAGTGACGCTTCGCATAAGGAATTAGGGTGCTTCTTATATAGCACAGCAAGATAATCGCGTCTGCGTCAAGACAATTAAGGGAATTTAAAATTCGATATCCCCACCCATGAGATTGGGCTCGTGGCAATAGTTTTGCCCTAAAGATTGGAGGCACTACTTGTATGGAGAGAAGTGCAAGATTTACCTAAGCCATAAGTGCTCTAGTACATTTTCACGCAGAAAGAGCTCAACATGCGCCAAATGAGGTGGTTAGAGCTAATCAAGGATTACGATTATGAGATTCTTTATCATTCGGGGAAAGCCAATGTGGTGGCTGATGCCCTTAGTAAAAAGGAGAGACTCTAGATGATAATGTCTTTGAGAGAGTTTATAAGAGTTTTTGAGAAAATGGAAATAGAAGTGAAGGTAACCGGAGCCGGTACCGAAAAGCTGTTTGAGATTGTAATAGAGACCGAATTATTGGAAAAGAGCATATTATGCCAGAAAAAGGTGATGAATGAAGGCAGAAAGCCAACAAATAAATATGAGATTAATACCGAGAAAGATGATAAGGGAATAATGAGATATTCCTATAGAATTTGGGTTCCAAAAGTTCAAGAGCGTAAGGATGAGAACTTAGATAAGAGCCATAGTTTGAGGAATAAGATCTAGAGCAAACCCTGAACGTGATAGTCAGGGAGGTCGCCATCAAGATAGAAGGAACCCATGACATAATGGAGTGGAAAATGAGGATTTTAAATTAAAAGATGACCCCAATTATGGGGAGTAGGATGAAACATTTCATACTAAGGAAACAGAAAGTCGAGTAAGGAAAGGAGACCCGAGACGGTACTCCTATACGGCAATTCATGGACCTGTCTAGACAGAACTTAGACTATTATCCCCAACCACCACCTTGAGGAAACAATGCGATAGGAAATTCTTTCAGGACCTTTAAGTCTCTAAGCTCTCAGAGTTCCAAGGAACAGGTTGACCTAGTCGAGGCAAGAGCCTGGCTAAAGGAAATAGAGGAATCATTTGAGATTCTGAATGATTGACGAACCACAAAAGACTGTTTTTTGTCACTTACCCTCCTAAGAGAGAGACCACCCGCTGGTGAAAGACCAAGAAAGGCACGGAGCCAGAGGTTAGAATAAACTGATTTAAGTTCAGTCAATTGTTTTCGGGAAAGTAATTCCCAAAGATAAGGAGATAGTGTAAAAGCTTTGGAGTTAGAACAAAAGTGGATGAGTATGATGAATTATGAATCTAAGTTGTAAAAGTTATCAAGATTCCTTCTGAGGACACGAATCCAGAATGACGGGATGTTTGGAATCAATACTTATGTTGTGTTAGTTCATGAAATAATGATAAGAGAAAGGAAAATAAAAAGAAACTGAAGTGGAAAGGAATATAAAGGCAATAGAGTTTGAGGTATGATAAGGGAGTTGGGTATGAGGAAACCCTAAAGACTCGTAGCAATAGACATAGAAAAGTATGTAATCGTCAGGATGAGGGTGATTCACCATGAGTTAAAGTTGATGGTTGAAGGCATACGAGTTATGTACATTTTATCCCCTTTAAGTTGGGAGGATTCAAGGAAACCTTTAAATAGTTCGAAGGATAAATAATAAGACGCGGATAGACTAAGGAGACAAGAAAGTAAGAAAGTAGGAAAATTTGGATGAAGGAAGTGACCTTCAATAATGTGAAATGTAAGACCGGTGGCTCGATACTCAGAAAGGGAGACGCCAGGTATGAGAGGTATCCCAACATTGAGGTGACTGTTGAGATAAACAACAAAAGTAAATAAGGAATTATTAAGAAGAAGTTCACGTTGAACATGACCAATATCTTCCAGAACATCCATGTTATCATTACCAAATCAGGAAAGAAAAGCGGATGACCATTGTTATCTTTTGGAGGCCATATGGATTGACCTCAATTTGAATAAGGATGCTATTATGAAGTTAGGTATAGACTATCGAGGTGGGAATGATGAATAAGATAATCTATCAAGGATATATGACTTGATTTATCCATGGAAGGATGCAGGTACCTTTTAAAGGTGGAATTAAGGATAGAACATTGGTAACTTAAAATGAATCCTAGGGGACTGCATAAAGGTTGGCATGTCACCCTTAATAGGGACAGTATGAGTTTTGACAGTATGATTGGGAAAGGGTTAAGGTAACAACAACCTTTAAGAATCAGTGGAGAAATTTTTCAGAAGAATATAGACAATGGTTCTAGTATTAGTAAATGGTATTGTGATATGCCCTGTATCTAGGGAATACAAGAGGAACGATTGAAGGATAACCTTAGAGGTTTTACAAGGAGAAAGGTAATATTCAAAATTCTTAAGAATAGAAATGTTGATAAAGGAAATATGACGTAATTATAATGTTGCCAAGCGAGGCACGTGCTAAACCACGAGAAAGTATGGATCGAACCAGTAATGGTCGAAATTGTTCAGGGAAATTAGGACTTAAGATAAAAGATGTTCTAATTATGATTGAGCGTCAGTCATGACAGTGATTAACCTCTAAAGACTGAGGCAATAACTTATGGAAAAATGGTGATTTTTTTTTTACTCATCAGATTTTAAGGAAAACATCTTCACATAAGCTGTGATTGAAATGAGGTAGAAAATTATTTGGAGGTGGTTAAAATGACATTGACTGTAAGGAAATTGTACTATCAGGAAAGGCCAAAGAGGTGGCCGACACTTTAAAGGTAAGAGGATAATTATAGGCGCTCGTGCGAGAGGAATACAGTGATGACGGTTAAAACTGTGAAGGTTGTATTATGGTTTGGAAGATTGACATTCCTTCTGATGACTGTGCAATACCCGACCGTAATAGTAGTTGGTAAAGGTTTAATTCGCGTAATCTCCATGAGCGGGCTATCTATCTCAGAAGATCCTATCTTGAGATAAGCCAGGACCATGTTTCAAAAAGGACTAAACAAACCTTTGAGTTAAGTCTTCTATTGAAGGCATATGATTACGAATGGTATTAACCTGCTATCGTTGCTTTGATGGAAACTCTTCTGCAATTTTATTTGCTTCATGTCATGTATGTATGTCAGGATCAGGAGTGTTCTTCATGAATCATGAATGGTGATTATGTTACCTCCTTAGAAGAATTCGATACGATATGTATGGACTCCGTATGGTTAGCTATTAAGACTTCAAGGAAAATGAATGACTACAGTAGGTCAGTGGTGGACCATAGTAAGGCAGCAATGATTCTGCGAGTATTGAGCTGAATACAACCGTGAGAGTTGTATTGGAATGGGTGTTGAGATTGAGTACCACTAATCGGGGCGTGGTAGTGTATAAGTTATCATTGATAGACTAATTAAGTAGAGTATCTACCTAGTGAATAATTATTCTTTCTTATCAATAGAGAGTCGTATTATTATACGAGGAAGGTTGCGGTGCAAGCATAGAATTCTAGTAACGATGATGTATAGAATGAGATCCCAGATTCGATTTTCGATGTCGAGGGAGTTTCAAAGGTGATTGTGTATAAGCTCGAGGAAGAGTGTGGGTCCATAGAATGATGGACAGGATAGGAAAAATATTTAGGCATGGGAAATACGAGGCTATAATGCTTAATGTTGATTTATATACGTATATGATTTGTTCTCCTATGACAAACCTCTATAGTTCAGAGGTAGGTTCCAACCCAGATATTTTGTGGCAGTATATTTTTTTCATATATACAATTCTCTTCAATTCGTTCTTTTCTCTTCTTTTCATTTCATGTAAGCTGAGAAAAATAACCCTTCCAGAAAGGGGAGGTATTGCCGAATGACTATCTATCTGTGTGATAGAAGCCTAGTAGGATACCAGCTATTGTTTAATTGCTTGTCAAGTACTAAAGGCTGGCCACCTTCCGTACTAACTATGCGATATAACAAGTGTTCATGATCATAGTGATCTCTCAACAAATTCCTTTACTTCTATTTGATTGATCAAATTTTGGAAAATAGAAACAACTGAAAAAGGAGTAATAAAGTGGTGGTAGTATGCGGAATGGGGACACATTCGTGATACTAAGGTTGACGTGGTTATTAAAAGGTTATAGAACGCTAATGAGCAAAAGTATAACCAGTATAATATTAGGAACGGAAGGTGATAGCGATTACGAACTGGAAAAGAATGGGTATTGAGAAGCAAAAGCTATAATGATTAGAAGCTATGATGAGAGTCTGTGTAATAGACTTGAAAGAATTTGGAATGATCACTTAACGCGGATTAAGTTATCTTACGACAATAGATCATATGTCATTATCGAGATGTCGCCTTATGAGATCCTTGAGGGAAGACAATGTCGATCTCCCTTATGTTAGGATGAAGTTGTCGAGCGCAAGATGCTCAGACCAGTAGTGGTCCAAAGGACCAAGGATATAATAGATCTAATCAGAGGATGGCTGGTAGTAGCCCAAGATGGACATAAAAAGTATGTTGATTTGACACGAAAGGACAAGGAATGGGAAGTAGGGGACCTAGTGCTGTTATAGGTATTCCCTCAGAAAGGATTGATGAGATTCGGAAAGAAAGGAAAGCTAAGTCCACAAGGTGTCGAACCCTTGGATATGTTAAGAAGTATTGAGAGGTTAGCATATGAGCTAGCCTTACCCCCCGAACGTGTAGCAAGTCGTAACGTGTTTCACTTATCAATGTTAAGGAAGTGTAATTCAGATGCCAGATAAATAGGGGCATATGAGCGCATAGACATGCAACCAGACGTAACCTATATGGAGCAACCAGGAAGGGTTATAGAGTGAAAAGGAACAAGTGCTTAGGAGAAGGATTATCAAACTAGGCAGAGTTTGGTGGTAGAACCACAATGTGGGAAAATTACTTGAGAGTTAGAAAGTGCAATGCTAAGAGAGTATCCCTATTCATTTTCTATCTGATTCCGGGACGGAATCCTTTTAAGGAGGGGAGACTGTAATAACCCCAATTTTTGGGAAATTTTGAAACCCTTATGAATAGTGTTTTTGCTGAATGAGAAAACTTTTCATGCCACACTATGTAGGGGTTCTGATATGGATATTCTGAGATTTTATTAGTACTTTATATGGGATATAAGTGTATGTAAAGATCGTCAGAATCCAAATCCGAACACTTTGATTTTTCCCGGAAATCCAATAGATACGGAAAGAATTGAGTATAAGGTAACAGGATAAAAAGGATTTAAATTAAAGGATTATAAGAGAGGATCATAAAAGGAATACAATATATTGAGAAAGGTTAAGGGAACCTAAGTAATAAGATCCCGGGTATGATCCCTCAAACGATAAACGAAAATGAAAGTTAAGCGAACCGTATAACAGATCAGCGGTCATTAGGCAAACAATTAGGAAGTTAATCAAAGGGATTAGAGAGGATGATGTCACCCAACCAATGAGAAGAGGACAAGGAGGGGAGGATGACATCATGAGGATGACACAAGCATGACATGGGAAGGAAGGAGATGTGGTGACTTTTTAACCACACAAACTCAAGGGCAACAAGGTAATTAACTAAAAAAAACAAATCAAAATCTCATCCACCAAGCCAATCATTTCATTTTTCATCAAACAAAACACAAAAATCTCTTTCTTCCCAAGCTAGCTCTCGGCCCATTTCTTAAAAATTGAAGATCCAAGCTCCACCACTTACTATTTAGCAAGGTAATTATCTAAGCTTCCCCATGGATAGTTACATACTTCCTATAAGTTTAAGCTTCTAATTCCAAGCCAATCTTTTTCTATAAATCATGAAAGAAGATGGTGAATAGTGTTTTTCAAGAACTAAAATTTGTGTTCTTGAAGTTTTGTTTAGATTAAGCTTGGATAAGGACTTTAAGGGTGATTCCAAGCCATTCTCTTGATTCTCCACTCTCCAAGGAAGGTATAAACTACAAACCCTAGCTTTAGTTTTGAGTAATTAGGATTGAATGTGTTTGATATAGCATATGTGAAGCATGATGCTTGATTGGTTGAAGTTTGGTTGAGTTTGTAGAGATTAGTTGGTTTTGTTGCATTGTTGGAGTTGTAAATCTTGGTAATTAGTTAAAGAACCTAAGTAAAGCTTTTAGTTCATGTGGGGAATAAGTATAAATGGTTAATGTGGATTTGTTGGGGCTGTTATGATGTGGTTTGGAGAGATATTGGTTGTATGATTGATTTGGGGTTGATTTGTGGTTGGTTTTGAATGGTATAAAATTGGGAAAACGCGTAAACATAGCCGTCGTAACGTCCGATTTTCTTTAGACTGTTTTTGTGCATAACATTAGGACCCGAGAACCCCCTGCTAGATTTTGACCATTGCCATGTTTAGATAGTTCATATTACGAGCTTCGTTTTGATATGTAGTTCGTTCGATTCCGATGCACGGTTTAGGAGAAACGACCGTTTCAAGTAACGGCGTTTCGCGAACGAAACTTTTCCCCTCGCCTTACTTTGAAACATAGGTTAAAGACCAAAAAGGGTTAATTAATGTATGAAACAATTATGGTAAGAGTGTTAGGCAGTTGGTAAGACACTCGCGAAGGAATCGCCTTAAAACTCGTAAAGGTTAAATTATTAAAAATGGTGGAGCCGAGGGTACTCGAGTGACTTAAGAGAATCAGTAAGCGCAAAACGAGCGTTAGAGTCTGAGTTGGTTAGAGTATAGATTTACAAGTGACTTTGGTTTAATTCCAACTTACTTGTTGTTTATAGGTTACCAGACTCGTCCCGAGCCATTCGTAACCCCCAGTCGCTCAGGCAAGTTTTCTACCCGATATACTGTTGTTGTGATGTAAATATATGTATATGCATTATCTTGTGATAGTGCATGATTGTTATTAGCAAATTTTGCGATATATTGGAGCATGCTGATATGGTATATATGCATGTCTGTTTCGTAATCTGGTTATCTATCTGTTGATTTCAATGCTTATAGTTGCATAATACCTATGCTAGAAATAAGCAAGTAGTTGCGTATACCCTTAGTATAGGGGATAAAAGGTGAACATATTTCTAAACCGGGAGTCGATGTTCCCGAGTATATTATATATATATATATATTTATATATATATGGATATAGTTTTTAAAACTATGGATCGAATAAGGTTTATTCGATACCTTTATTTTACTTAATTGAATATTAATTTGAGTATTCATTTGAGGGCTTATGACTCAGTTTATTTTATTATTTGAATATTATTTGAATATTCATTCGAGGGCTTATGACTCAGTTTATATTATTATTGAATATTACTTGGATATTCATTTGAGGATGTATGACTCCTTTATTTTATGAATATTATTTATAGTATTCATTCGAGGTATTATGACTCCGCTTATTACTTAATAATATTCTTTATTGTATTAAAGAATAAGGTGTCGATAATCAAACTTATTTTTGATTATTCAAATAAAGATATTACTTTCGTATAAGTATATCTTTGATTATTTGCTATTCATTTCAAGTATAAGTTTTAATACTTCTACTTCAATTATTTTATAAAGATTATTCTTTATGGGAATATTATTTAAATAATAATATTCAGACATTTTCTAAATATTCTGGGGATTGATTTATTTTATTAAATCAGCATCACTCCAAACATTCTTAAAAATATTTTGCGAGTCTTCAAAATGATTTTTAAAAGTTAGAGCGCATCCTAAAACTCATTTTTATATTTAAGATTCTCCTTTCGAAGGGGATTTAAATACTCGCTCAAAACCTGAGGGATCCGGCTATGTGGTGTGTTTTATATTCGCAACAAGGTTGCTGTTTTGTTAAATGAATCGATTACTTACCCAACACTCGGGAAGTAAAATTCTTAGAACAAGTTAATCCATTAACAGGCATCGCCTGGGAAATATCGGTGAGTTCTCCTTTCCAAATAGATACGACTTCTTGGTGGAGCCGTATCAACAAGTTTCTACTTGGGGAAAGTGGGGACGAGCTTTACGTTTCAGAGTCATGGATTTCATCTGAACTAGGAGTGGCGTAAGTGGCCGAGTAGCGCCGGCCCAGCCTTATTATATTGGCCCAAATGGCCTGGAAGTTCCGCTAAGGCGGTCCATTCCTTAGGAGTTCAGTGTTCGGTTGACAAGTAAATCCGACAGATCATCGTAAGTGGTCTTCCTGGCGCGGCAAACTCCCGTAATGAGTTCATCATCCAATTGGATAATTTCTGCAACACTACCCAGAGCACTTCGATAGAAAGGCTACGGTTGGGCGATTGTTGAGTGTTGGCAGGGTCAAGTTTTCAAAATGATGTTTACATCAAATGAAGTATCTCGTAACTTCATTTTATTTTGATGATATTTTAAAAGATTTAATCTATTCAAATCTAGTCTTGTAGTCTCATCTATGTGATGAACTTTTGAACTAATTATAACTTGAACGGTGGTAGTTCAAGTAGTATTTGGAAAAGATATAAGTATATTGGAGTATCTTGTAACTTCATCTTTTAAACTTATATCTCGTAAATGATTATCTTATGCATGACAAAGATTTTCAGAAAAATGTTGAGACAAGGTTAGATATATGAGATCACCTTGCAACGATATTTTTATACAGTTATACACTGGGACTTTGTGTATATTATGCATGGAAGAGGACTTCCAATATTTTGAAAAGTATATATGTATATATACTGAATATTTTGCGACTTCATCGCATTAAGATATCAAACTTGGTTCATTTCTTTTGACCAAGACTTTCATGAGTATTATGAGTAGGCTCATATATTGTTAATCATTATACATATTATTTTGGTGGGCTTGCTGCTCACCCTTGCTTTCTTCTTTCATCACACAACATCAGATAGACAAGATGAACAGGACCAAGCTCCCAATTCGCGAGCGGATAGGAAATATTTCGCAGTTTCCTATAGGCGTTGATATCGCTGTAGCTGAGGTAGGAGCTACCAATAGGCTAGGCTTTCAACTTTTGATGTACCAGATTTATGTATATTTATGAATCGTAATAATGGCAAAGAAATGTAAATTTATTCAGAAAACCTTTTAAGGTGTATTGTCATATAATTGTGGAATAAAACGACTTGTGATTATTTTTGGATGTTCATCTCTGAGACTATAATGTGTGGTGTGTCTGTTTATTGTGGGGTCACAGTACAGAGTAGTTGAGTAATTATTAAGATTGGGTGTTATTAAGGGAAATGGAACTCGTGACAACCCGGATCCCCGACCCCGGATTTGGGGGTGTTACAATGATCAGTCGTAAGAAGGAATTTATTAACCTTTTCTACTAGTAGGAGGATGACTTCCAAACTCCTTGTTATCACCCTGGCCACATACGGGATATGTGTCCCATTTTGGGTATATACACACTTCGCAGGTCCTTAGGTATAAGTGGTACCGTCTCTCACGTTACTGACAGTCTCCCCAGTGCACGAAGTACTGGATCTATATCCCTCCCTTGTCCTTTAAGACATCCTATCTTATCTCAAGAACTCGAACCACATCGAAGTTCTCTAAGCGTTTTGCTTGTTGATATGCACAACTCATCTCGTATTTATATATATATGTACTTTCAGAAATTTTGGAGGAAGCACTAAGATAATGTGAGTTGACCGTTGTCAATAAATAAGCATTTAAGGGGGAGTTTCTTTTTGAAACTATTAGTCAAAATATTTAAAAATACGTCGAGATAATATTTTCAACGATCCATGATTTTTTTGAATTTTCAAAAAATATTTTGAAATATGTTTTATGAATTTTAAATCATATTTAAAAACAATCCAATTCTATAATAATCAACATGATAAGAAATGTAAATCAATAAACAGAATCATAAATAATATTTGTTTCGAAGCATAGGGTGATTAATATTACCATCAAGGTATAACAAGGTAAACATGGAGATCGACTTTCAACTAAGGAAAGAATCAGAAAGTAGAAGACCAGAAGTTCAGTTTTTACAAGGATTGGTCTTGTTTAATACAAGGTATAAAGGTTCGTATGTTAAAAAATTTCATATCAGTGATCTGTGTTTGGTGTGTATGTATTTGTGGAGTAATATCATATATGTGTGGTTTGTATCTGAGAATTCAACAATCAATGGTTTACGAAGAATAAGGCTTACAACTCAAGATCAATAACAAGAATCAGGGTTTAGGGTTTAGTACTTGAAAGTACTTGCAATATATAACAAGAACTATCTGGAATACTAGCAACATAACAAGAAAGAATAGAAACACTTGCAATTATACTACAAGAAAGTTCAGGGATACTTGCCTTATCAATCCGCTTTCACTTTACTTGTACTCGTCTATTGACTCTCACTCACTGACCAGTTGCTTTCCCTTTTTACGTCTCACTTCCTCTTGATTTTTGCACTGAAATTGATAGTTAATTCTGATAGAACATTTCGAGAGCTTCGATTTGGTATATTGCACGCTTGATTCCGTGTTCGGTAACGCCTTCGTTTTTAGGTTCGATTCTCAAGAACGCAACGAATTTTTGTGCTTTTCTCTGTAAATTATATGTTTTAACTATTTTTTTATGATTATAGGAATAAAATAAAATAAGAAAGAGGCTATTTATACTTATAAAATATTAATACCCGTTGGATCGTATTGGATCCGAAAATAGGGTACTTCGCCGCTAAGTAACTGCAGAAACGATCCGATTTGATATCATTTTTGGATAATTATCAAAACTGGGCTTCTTACAAAACACTTTATACGAAGATAATGTAATAATATCCCGTCTATGGAGAATATGGGTCAAACCATACTCGGGATCGAAAAAGTCATAACACGGAAAATGTTCAGAATAATCAGATTAGGTTAAGAATGAGTCTTCCGAAGAGTTTCGAGTTGTACAAATGCAAAAACGGTTGAGGTTGGATGATTCCCTTTTTTATAAAATAGTTTTATAATTACTCAGAAAATAATTATTAAATCTATAAACTCTTTATAAAATCATATAGCAATCCAAAAATTACCAGAAAAATATCAAAATTATCAATACTTTATTATGGATATATAAAAATTAAAATACTCAAATTTTATCACATATAAACATCTAAATATCAATACCAATCATCAGATAATTCACGAAAATTCACATAACAATCACATAATAATTTTTCATTGATAAAAATAATTGCAAGATAAATCCCGGATATTACAGCACTAGTGGAAGCTGTCAGTTTCTCGGACAAATACTTGTATCCTGGTATAGCAAAAAACACCAATATGTATCAACTTCCACAGCTGAGGCTGAATACATAGTTGCTGGAAGTTGTTGTGCTCAAGTGCTTTGGATTAGAAATCAGCTAATGGATTATGACCTAGTATTACACAAAATTCCAATTATGTGTGAGAATACTAGTGCTATATCTATTGTGGCTAATCCAGTTAATCATTCCAGAACAAAGCATATAGATGTAAGGTACTATTTTATTAGAGAACATGCTACAAATGGTACCATTGAGCTTATTTTTGTTCCAATAGAAAAACAATTAGCTGACATTTTTACTAAACCTTTGGATTAAGCAACTTTCACTAGACTTGTAGGTGAAATTAGAATGCTAAATTCTTCATCCTAAGGGCAAGAACTCAGCTAATATTTTGCAGCAGATTGATTTCTAGTAAATCAAAATTAATTTGATTTAATTGGAAATTAACTGAAATATGAGTTATAAATATTTCAGAAATCTCTATATATTTATTTGTCAAAATTCAAAATTTAGCTTGGAATTTTTCAATTCTAAGAAAACTGTCTAAGTGTTGATTTACATTTTCAATATTATAAATTAGCACAAGACAGTCAAAAAGAACAAAAGTATTTAGAGAACTGGATTCTCGATAAGTCTAACTGACTTCTCGACAAGTCATTTTAAGACTTCTCGAGTGAGTTCTCAATAAGTCATTTTTCTGACTTCTCGAAGGACTTCTCGACAAGCTTAATTATGACTTACCGATAAGTCATTATAGAGTTCTATATAAGTTTTAACTCCCAGAGTTCTATACTAGTATTAATTTTAGACTTATCAATAACTCAGAAATGAGATAATTTAATTTAATAAATTATTTTGGTAAAAGACTTTTGACAAAATTAGTCTAGTTTTATTTTGATTTATTCAAATTAAAATTGGAAACAATTCAATCCACTCTTTTGGTGCCCCAAAATCCGGGGTCAGGGATCTAGGAGGTCACGCCATCTTGAATCCTGTATAATACTTATCTCGTACAACAATATATAAATACTCTCACCTTTATGACCCCACACTTATCCACACACACACACACATATAGGTTATTGTCTTGGAAATGAACAATGCATTACTAGAGTGTATCAATCCACAAAGTGATAATTATTACAATCCTAAATGTGATTAAGTCTTAACACAGGTGTAACCTTTATATAAGGTTAGACCGGTGGCCAAATTTACGCTTCTTAGTTATTATCTTACATAAGTCATATTTATAAATAAGCTGGACTAAAAACAACTGAAACCCAATCCAGCTTATTCGATCTACCTGGGGTACTACACCAAACATACTACGGAATAGCTGGCCGTTTCCTACTCGTTTCCTGGCCGTGAGTTTCTTGATAGGCATCTTGATTCAATGTTGTGTTGTGTCAATTTAAGAAAACAAGAGTGAGCTATAATGCCCAGCATAATAATGTACAGTATGAAAAGACTTTATGAGAAATTCATGTATGATTCAATATACGATAAATATGTTTATTTATAATATTTTTTCTCGGTGATACACACCTTCTTTTGAAAACAATTCTTTTGTTGACTTATTAGACTACAAATACCTTAATAGTAAACCCAACACCTAGGCTTGGGTTACAGTATTGCATCACAATTCCAATTGGAAGAATATAGGACATTCACTGGATCCATCGCTTATGATGATCAGTCGTAAGAAGGAAATTATTAACCTTTTCTACTAGTAGGAGGATGACTTCCAAACTCCTTGTTATCACCCTAGCCACATACGGGATATGTGTCCCATTTTGGGTATATACACACTTCGCAAGTCCTTAGGTACAAGTGGTATCGTCTCTCATGTTACTGACAGTCTCCCCAGTGCACGAAGTACTGGATCTCTATCCCTCCCTTGTCCTTTAAGACATCCTATCTTATCTCAAGAACTCGAACCACATCGAAGTTCTCTAAGCGTTTTGCTTGTTGATAAGCACAGCTTATCTCATTTTTATTTATATATGTACTTTCGGAAATTTTGGAGGAAGCACTAAGATAATGTGAGTTGACCGTTGTCAATAAATATGCATTTAAGGGGGAGTTTCTTTTTGGAACTATTAGTCAAAATATTTAAAAATACGCCGAGATAATATTTTCGACGATCCATGATTTTTCTGAATTTTCAAAAAATATTTTGAAATAGGTTTTATGAATTTTAAATCATATTTAAAAATAATCCAATTCTATAATAATCAACATGATAAGAAATGTAAATCAATAAGCAGAATCATAAATAATATTTGTTTCGAAGCATAGGGTGATTAATATTACCATCAAGGTATAACAAGGTAAACATGGAGATCGACTTTCAACTAAGGAAAGAATCAGAAAGTAGAAGACCAGAAGTTCAGTGGTTACAAGGATTGGTCTTGTTTAATACAAGGTATAAATGTTCGTATGTTAAAAAATTTCATATCAGTGATCTGTGTTTGGTGTGTATGTATTTGTGGAGTAATATCATATATGTGTGGTTTGTATCTGAGAATTCAACAATCAATGGTTTACGAAGAATAAGGCTTACAACTCAAGATCAATAACAAGAATCAGGGTTTAGGGTTTAGTACTTGAAAGTACTTGCAATATATAACAAGAACTATCTGGAATACTAGCAACATAACAAGAAAGAATAGAAACACTTGCAATTATACTACAAGAAAGTTCAGGGATACTTGCCTTATCAATCCGCTTTCACTTTACTTGTACTCGTCTATTGACTCTCACTCACTGACCAATTGCTTTCCCTTTTTACGTCTCACTTCCTCTTGATTTTTGCACTGAAATTGATGGTTAATTCTGATAGAACATTTCGAGAGCTTCGATTTGGTATATTGCACGCTTGATTTCGAGTTCGGTAACGCCTTCGTTTTTAGGTTCGATTCTCAAGAACGCAACGAATTTTTGTGCTTTTCTCTGTAAATTATATGTTTTAACTATTTTTTTATGATTATAGGAATAAAATAAAATAAGAAAGAGGCTATTTATACTTATAAAATATTAATACCCGTTGGATCGTATTGGATCCGAAAATAGGGTACTTCGCCGCTAAGTAACTGCAGAAACGATCCGATTTGATATCATTTTTGGATAATTATCAAAACTGGGCTTCTTACAAAACACTTTATACGAAGATAATGTAATAATATCCCGTCTATGGAGAATATGGGTCAAACCGTACTCGGGATCGAAAAAGTCATAACACGGAAAATGTTCAGAATAATCAGATTAGGTTAAGAAGGAGTCTTCCGAAGAGTTTCGAGTTGTACAAATGCAAAAACGGTTGAGGTTGGATGATTCCCTTTTTTATAAAATAGTTTTATAATTACTCAGAAAATAATTATTAAATCTATAAACTCTTTATAAAATCATATAGCAATCCAAAAATTACCAGAAAAATATCAAAATTATCAATACTTTATTATGGATATATAAAAATTAAAATACTCAAATTTTATCACATATAAACATCTAAATATCAATACCAATCATCAGATAATTCACGAAAATTCACATAACAATCACATAATAATTTGTCATTGATAAAAATAATTGCAAGATAAATCCCGGATATTACAGCACTAGTGGAAGCTGTCAGTTTCTCGGACAAATACTTGTATCCTGGTATAGCAAAAAACACCAATCTGTATCAACTTCCACAGCTGAGGCTGAATACATAGTTGCTGGAAGTTGTTGTGCTCAAGTGCTTTGGATTAGAAATCAGCTAATGGATTATGACCTAGTATTACACAAAATTCCAATTATGTGTGAAAATACTAGTGCTATATCTATTGTGGCTAATCCAGTTAATCATTCCAGAACAAAGCATATAGAGTGGTGACACAGATTCTGCAACTACATCTGAAAGAATTGGCTGATGATCCAACAAATCATCTAAAAGATGATGATCACCAGGGTTTGAGTGGGGCTCCTCCCTGAGTTTTAATGAGGGAGAATCAAGAATTGATGTGAATATCATATCCACATCCAGAGAGGGTGTAGGAGAGTTTGATGAATGGTGTGTTTCTATATTGAGAGAATGGGGCTGTGATTCCATATTTGCTGGAATCACATCAAGCTGAATTTGAGAAGGCACGGATACAGGTGGATGTATCTGTGCTGTGTGTATCCCTTGTGTGGAAACTAGGGTCTTGGCCTTCTTCTTCCTTGAAAAGGCTTTAAATGGTGAATGTGTGGCTTCAGTGTCCCTCCCTCTTTTGTTCTGTGTCCCTGGTTGGGGACTATTTTCAATAGTTACATCCTTTTGGGAGGATGCAACTAGGGATGTGCTGGACTCCTTTTGAACCACCACAGTGTTTTGAGAGACTGTGACTTGGTTGGTTTGGGTACCACTCACCTCTCCCACCTTATCCTGGGGGGCTTTTTGATGTTCACCCCTCCCCTCACCACTCACACTCTGTTCACTCCCTTCAGGGTTTATGGTAGTTGTTACAACTGTTGTCTTTTGAGAAACAACAGAGGTAGGTTTCTTTGACTTGACTTTGGAAACTTTAGATTTGGTGGCTTTGGTAGGAGCCTGTTTGGACAAAGACACAGGTTCCATAGCCACACTAGAAAGCAAAGAAACATTGGGGTTGGAAATAGTAGGAGTTATAGAAACATTTACCTTACTTACCTGTGGTGCATTCATGATTGGCAAGTATACCAATGGCACCTGGCTGTTGAGGTTCATTCTTAAAAGGTCTGCAAGGACCCTTTTCTCTTGTGCCCAGCATTTGAGTTTATTATTCTCATTGGATATAACTAAACCTTCAGCAACATGGTTAGCCAATAACATAAAGAATCTAGCAAAGTAGATGTTATGTGGTCTATTAGCTTTGTTGCCTAATCTGGAACCTAATTCTAGCATAACACAGTTGCTAAAATTAAAGTACCTATCAGAAACTAGCATAAAGAGCATATTAACAAGAGATGAAGTGATAACATCAAAATTGCTAATCTTCCCAGAGAAAACCTTAATAAAGGCATCTCCAAGAAAACTCCATTCTTTCCTAAGGCCTTTCCTTCTAATACTACCTAAACTAGCAGAATCAAAAGCATAGCCTATGGAATCTAGCATTGCAGAGACATCTTTATCAGTATGTGGTGTCATGGCATTATTCTCAGGCAACTTAAAGCAAGATTGTATATCATCACAATTAATGCAATAGTCCTTACCTTTGAGAGAGAAGGCAATAGTCATATCTGTGGAGTTGAACTCTGCAGTTGTCCATATTTCCTCAATCACTTCACAGTAGATGGTTGGGGCTTCCAGCATTGCATAGCTCAATTTGCAGTTCTTGATGAAGTCCATCATCTTGTGATAATCAGAATGGGCTTCATTCTTTTCAACCAAGACTATGAAATTATTCTTTTCATAAACAAATCCTGTTTGAGACATAATTTTGACTACTGGTGCCATTGTTGTGAGTAGAGGTTGCAGAGAAAAACTTGAGAATTGAGAGAGAAAGAGAATGATAATTGCAAGAAAGCGTAAAGTGAAAATAAGAATTCAATTGGGCTTTTATACTTTCTTGAATTAAAACATAAATAAAATAATTAAATGATACTTTTAAGTAAGTGACAGCCGTTCAGGAATAAATAAAACCGTAGAAATTCTGAAAACTACTGTAAATACAAATACATATAACACTGTATATCTGTATCAACGGTTGAGTAAAAGAATCAACGGTTGTGACTCACTGACGTGACACATCAACGGATAAGGTAAATAGTTATCCGTTGATGAACAACACCATTTTATCCGTTGAAGGATAAAATTACCAGAAATGTATTTGTCTTTCAACGGATGACAGATATCCGTTGATAGAACAATTTTGGCTTTCAACGGATAGGGAATATCCGTTGACAGGATAAGTCTTGATTAAGGCCAACTTTGTTCTTGCAGCAAATTCATTTCAGGCTACAATACAGATTACATAGATGACATAGATTATGAATAGTTAAGCATACCTAACTCACTTACTAATCTTGTGAATGTTGATTCATCAAGTGGCTTGGTAAATATGTCTGCAATCTGCTTTTCACTTGGAATAAAATGAAGTTCCACTGTACCTTTCATCACATGTTCCCTAATGAAGTGGTACTTGATATCAATGTGCTTGGTTCTTGAGTGCTGCACTGGATTTTCAGTAATGGCAATGGCACTTATGTTGTCACAAAATATTGGAATTTTGTCAACAGTTATACCATAGTCAAATAACTGGTTCCTCATCTATAGTATTTGTGCACAGCAACTACCAGCTGCAATGTACTCAGCTTCAGCTGTTGATGTGGAAACAGAATTCTGCTTCTTGCTGAACCATGATAGAAGCTTGTTCCCTAGAAATTGACAGGTGCTTGTTGTGCTTTTCCTGTCTATTTTGCAACCTGCATAATCTGCATCTGAGTAGCCAATTAGATCAAAACCAGACTCTCTAGGGTACTAAATTCCTAGATTTGGAGTCCCCTTGAGATATCTGAAAATTCTTTTAATAGCCACTAAGTGAGATTCTTTAGGGTCAGCTTGAAATCTAGCACAGAGACAAGTAGAAAACATAATATCAGGTCTACTAGCAGTTAAATATAAAAGTGAGCCAACCATGCCTCTATAACTTGTAATATCCACAGACTTTTCAGCTTTGTTTAATTCAAGCTTAGTGGCAGTGGCCATGGGAGTTTTTGCAGGTGAACAATCCATTAAGTCAAACTTCTTTAAAAGATCATAAATATATTTAGTTTGACTAATGAAAATTCCACCACTAACTTGTTTAACTTGTAAACCAAGAAAGTAAGTTAGTTCTCCCATCATGCTCATTTCATATTTACTTTGCATTAATTTAGCAAACTTTTTACAAAGTTTATCATCTATAGATCCAAATATAATATCATCTACATAAATTTGTACAAGTATCTTAGAGCCATTAACATTTCTAAAGAAGAGAGTTTTGTCAACAGTACCTCTTGTGAAGTGATTATCTAGAAGGAACTTTGACAAAGTCTCATACCAGGCTCTAGGTGCTTGCTTTAGTCCATAGAGTGCTTTCAATAGATAATACACATGGTCTGGAAAATTTGGATCTTCAAAACCTGGAGGTTGGCTTACATAAACTTCTTCTTCCAATTCTCCATTTAGGAATGCACTCTTGACATCCATCTGATAGACTTTGAAATTGGCATTAGCTGCATAGGCTAGAAAGATTCTGATGGCTTCAAGTCTGGCGACTGGAGCAAATGTTTCATCAAAATCTATTCCCTCTTGTTGAGAGTAGCCTTTAGCAACCAATCTGGCTTTGTTCCTTATGACAATGCCATTTTCATCCATCTTGTTTCTGAATACCCATTTTGTGTCAATAGAACTCTTGTTCTTTGGCTTGGGTACCAGCTTCCATACTTTGTTCCTCTCAAATTGGTTTAGCTCCTCTTGCATTGCTAAAATCCAATCTGGATCCAAAAGAGCTTCTTCCACTCGCTTAGGTTCCTCCTGTGATAGAAAGCTACTATACAGACATTCATCTTGAGTAGCCCTTCTAGTTTGTACTTTTGATATAGCATCACCAATGATCAGTTCAAGAGGGTGATTCTTGGTCCATTTCCTTTGAGGTGGTAGATTAGCCCTTGATGAGGTTGCCTCGGTATTGTCATGATGTGAGATAGAATGTTGATTTGTTGAAACTCCCCCTGAGTTGCTGATCTTTTGAAAGGAATTGAGAGTTCTATCAACTGATGAGGTGAATTAATTATCCGTTGACAGACTGTGATCAATGGATGCTTCATTATGAACTTCAACGGATGATGCACTTTGTCTTTCAATGGATGCTGCATTGCTTCTTTCAACGAAAGCTGAATTATGACTTTCAACGGATGCAGCATTCTGTGCATTATCCAAAGGCAGACTCTGGTTTCTTCTTGAGATGCCTTCTTCATCATTCTCATCTTCACTATCATGACAATATATCTCAATATTGTCAAATTTGAGTCCTTCATGATGTCCCTCATCTGTTAGTCCATCAATCTTTTTATCATCAAACACAACATGTACAGATTCCATGACAATGTTGGTTCTTAGATTGTAGACCCTATATGATTTTCCAGCAGAATAACCAACAAATATTCCTTCATTAGCCTTTGCATCAAACTTTCCTTTGTGATCAGATTGATTCCTTAAGATGTAGCATTTACAACCAAAGACATGTAGAAAGTTTAAAGTTGGTTTTCTTCTCTTGAGTAATTGATAGGGAGTCATGCATTTTGCTTGATTGATTAGAGAAATATTCTGAGTGTAACATGCACAGTTAACAGCCTCAGCCCAAAAATAAGTTGGGAGTTTTGACTCCTCAAGCATTGTCCTTGCAGCTTCAATTAGTGATCTGTTCTTCCTTTCCACCACACCATTTTGTTGTGGAGTTCTTGGAGCTGAGAACTCATGTATGATCCCATTTTCTTCACAGAACATCTTCATATTGAATTCTTGAACTCAGTTCCATTGTCACTCCTAATATTCCTTACTTTGAAATCAGGATGATTGTTGACTTGCTTGATATGATTGATGATGATTTCACTAGCTTCATCCTTTGATCCAAGAAAATAGACCCATGAAAACTTTGAGAAGTCATCTACAATCACTAGGCAGTATCTTTTCCTTGAAATTGACAATACATTGACTGGTCCAAAAAGATCCATGTGTAGAAGTTGCAGTGGTTCATCAATTGCAGATTCAAGCTTCTTACTGAATGATACTTTCTTTTGCTTTCCTTTCTGACAAGCATCACACAGTCCATACCTTGTGAATTCCACTAGAGGCATTCCTCTAACTAAGTCCTTTTTGACTAGATCATTCATTGTCTTGAAATTCAAATGGGACAGCTTCTTGTGCCATAGCCAACTTTCAACTGGACTTGCTTTGCTGAGAAGACAAGTAATGGATTCTGCATCTGTAGAGTTGAAATCAGCTAAGTACACATTCCCTTTTCTAACTCCAGTTAGAACCACTTTATTGTCCTTTTTACTTGTGACAATTCAGGCTTCAGAATTGAAGGAAACAGTATTCCCTCTGTCACATAGTTGACTGATGCTCAATAAATTGTGTTTAAGACCATCAACCAATGCAACTTCATCAATGATGACATTTTCTCTTGAAATCAAGCCATATACCATAGTGAATCCTTTGCTGTCATCTCCAAAGGTTATGCTAGGGCCAGCTCTCTCCTTAAACTCTGTGAGTAGGGTGAAATCTCCTGTCATGTGTCTTGAACAACCACTGTCCAAGTACCATAGATTCCTTCTTTGTCCCTGCACGCAACAAAATCAATCAAGTTGATTTTGGTACCCAAGTTTCCTTGGGTCCAACCTTGTTAGTCTTTTTCCTAGACTTCATTCCTCCTGCATCTTTTGACTTAGGTAACTTTAGGTCAACCTTGGTCTCAGATGTGGTTGGTTGAAGTGTAGGGTTAGTCACAGAATCATTTAACACATTTGATTGAATTTGATAAGGCATAGGTTGTGCAAACATGTTATTCCACATAGGCATATTGTATGGCATTTGAGGCATACTAAATGCAGTAAAGTAAGGATTGTTAATGTATGGCATGTTTGCAAAATGTGCATGGGGATTCTGGTGAGACATAACAGGCATAGCATGCAGAGGTGACATAGACATGTTAGACATGGAGGAATTTGAAGGCATGGGAGCATTTTTAACAGATTTGCAATTATCAGATAGGTGATTAACACTTTTACAATGCACACAGCTTTTTCTAGGAGCATACCTATCAGGTGTGTAATTGTTATGTTTATTGATCCCTACCTTCCCATTTCTTTTAGATTTTCTTTTAGTTTCCTTCTTATCCTCAACCAACTTAAGCTTATCTTTTAGCTGGTCTAAAGTCATGTGTCCTATATTCACCTTACTAACATCTTTGGATGTGCTAGCTCCTTCTTTGACAAAGTTCTTGAGAGTTGAATCATTCTTTTTATTTAGATTTTTATTTTTAGCAGAACTTGCCTGTTTTAATTGATGAGCCTTCAACGGATGCTCCTTTTCTTCCTTCAACTGATAACTTTCATCATCCGTTGATTCCACATCCGTTGACAATCCATCAATTAATTCTAACTTCTTTTTGTTTTTCTTCCAGGCATCCTCACAGAATGATTCAATTCCCTGGACCTTTGCAATCTGAACACTGACATCCCTAGATGTTTTCCAAGCCTTGATTACCTCTTGCTGACTTTCTAACTGTTTAGAAAGAATTTCCACTTTCTTAACAGCTTCTGCTAGTTCACTCTCAACAGTCAGGCATTTAAGTTTTATCTTTTCAAGCTCAATTACCTGATCCTCTAACACAGCATTCCTATCACTTAAAAGCACATTATTCTCCTTGATCCTAGTGTTTTCTTTTGCTAGTGATTTAAGGGAAACACGCAAATGATATAATTCATTGGTCATATCATTTATGGCTTCATTGCATTCATGTTTAGAAAGCTGAGAGAGATCAATAGTAATTACCTGGTTGCTTGATGAACTAGTTTCATTTTCATCAGAATTAGCCATCAGGGCTAGGTTGACATATTCCACATCATCATCTTCATTTGCCCCATCTGCTGCCCAATCATCTTGAGTGAGAAATGCTCTTTCCTTTTGTTTGAGCAAATCAAAATACTTCTTTTTGTAATCAACTTGCTCAAATTTCTTTTTCTCAGAATTTGGCTTCTACACTCACTTACAAAGTGTCCACTAATGCCACAGTTGTAACATTTGAACTTTGATTTGTCCACCATGTTTTTGTTTGGCTTAGTGAACTTTGTGTTTTTTCTGAACTTCATCTTTGCAAACCTCCTGGACAGAAAGGCCAAATGTTCTTCAATATCATCAGATTCATCCTGACTGGAATTGTCTTCATCCTCAGCAACTTGCTCTTTACCCTGGCTTGATTCTGATTTGCTTGTGCCAACTTTGAGACTTGGCATTGTCTTCTCCTCATTCCTGGCTTCCATCTTCTCACAGTCAGCTACAAGAGCAACTGTTCCTCCTTTTCTCTTTCCCTTTTCCAACAGCTCATCCTGCTCCATTTCATGTTCATAAGTCTTCAAAATTCCGTATAATCTTTCAAGTGTGAAGTTCTTCTAATCTTGAGAGTTTCTCAAAGAGACAGTCATGGGCTTCCATTCCTTTGGCAGAGACCTAAGAAATTTTAAGTTGGAATCCTTGACTTGGTACACTCTACCATACAGGTTCAATCCATTCAACAGTTTCTGAAACCTGTTGAAGGTATCATTTAATGATTCACCTTCTTCAAAGTGAAAATATTCATACTGTTGAATAAGAAGCTGCATTTTGTTCTCTCTGACCTGCTCAGTACCTTCACAGATGATTTGTACAGTGTCCCAAACTTCCTTTGCAGTTTGGCAATTGATGACATTGTTAAACATATCTTGATCTAAGCCATTAAACAAAATGTTCATGGCTCTCTTATCCTTGCGGATTTCTTCCATGTCTTCAATAGTCCATTCTGTTCTTGGCTTGGGAATAGACTGTCCAACAGCAATTATTGCAGTAGCAGCTGTGGCTACCTTGTGAGGGATGTGAGGACCATTTTTAATACAGTTGATGTAGCTTTCATCTTGAGAAAGAAGATGTAAATGCATCTTCACTTTCCAGTGATGATAATTATCCTTTTCCAGGACTGGAATCTTTACACCAATATCCTTCCTATTCATGATGGTAACAGGAGAGTTCTTCTGTGCACTCATGATGTTAGCAGAATAGATCTTTAAACTCTTTATATGTTAAGAGCTTGCTCTGATACCAATTGTTATTCCCAGTGGACTAACAATGAGATTTACAGAAGGGGGGTTGAATGTAAATCTCAAAACTTTTTCAAGTTTTGAGCAGTTTGTAAGGCTAAGTGTTTGAGTGATCAAATGTGTGCGAATTGCTTGGAGCTGATGCAGACAGATATATATATTCAAACACAAATGTAATGAACACAAAGAACTTAAAAACTTTTCTGGTGGATTTGTTGTTCCACCAGAGATGTGTTATTTCAGAAAATCTGTGATTCAAAATTAAATCACAGCTGCAACCTAGTACAAACTAGATGATTTTCTCTCTTGATATTTCTAAACAGCTCAGGGAAAATTCACATCTAATTACTAGCTACTACTTGGTTTATATATCACCAAGTTTACAAGTGAAGACAAATATAAAGTACAATAAGAAAATAGTTCTCCACTTGTTTCTATTCCATTTTTATCTAGTGTAATATGGAATTATCTGTTGACTTTCCATTTTGAACCAGACTAAAAACGGCTGCTTTTTCTGCTGTTCCTGAAATAGGCTACCACATCTCTGTCAATCCATGTGCCTCTGTCAGCTTTGTTAACTGTCACTATCAACTGCTATGAGGCTGAGCATCCGTTGAAGCTTTCATCCGTTGATGGCTTTATCCGTTGATGCTCTAGCAGTTGAAGCTTTATCCGTTGAAGCACTTATCCGTTGATGGATATTATCCGTTGAAGCATTAGAGACATCCGTTGAAGCTTTGTTTCTTATCCGTTGAAGGTCTTCAATATCCGTTGACACTTCTTCACTTATACAAAATTACAAGGCATGAAATATTTACACTTAGCCCTCCGATTTGTACATCCATTAGTAGTCAACATGACTGATTATTTCCTAACAACATCTAGGAATTACAGCTTGAAACCAGAGAGTGAGATGTGCTACAATACCAAACTTATTGCTAAGTAAGGCTACTCCTTCAACGGATAGCCAAGATGGTCTTATCCGTTGAGGCTACAAACACTAGATTTCTACTTAAGTGTTTTGCTTAACTTATCATCAAACTAATACACATATTCCTAACAAAATGTTTTATGGTTATTGATTATGATCTGGTTTTATTGAACTCTATTGTTTATCATATTGAAATGCTTTAGAATTGGATAGTTTTCTTTGTATGGACCAGATTCGTGGTCAGACCATATCGATGGTCAAGTTAGGCCAATGTGTGCCTTGGATCCAGTAGTTAGAGCAGTGCTGTGTGCTTTGCTCGGGGTTAGTGCGTGACTGATCAGCAGCCTAACCTTGGTTTAAAAACTTAAAATGAATAATCCAATTCTATTAGTTATTTAACAAAAAACTTGATTCCTTTGAATCATCTCATTTATTATTGTCTAACCTCAGTTATTGATAATATGACTTGCTGAGCTAGTTAGCTCACTCTTGCGAATCTTTTTATATATTCTACAGTTAAGAAGGATACGGTTGATAGCAAGTTTTCCCAGTTCAATGTTCGAGCTAGGATTCCAGATTATGATTGATCGAGCTAGCAGGAGCTTATGGCAGTAGTGAGTTAGCAAGGTTGTAAGAATGATTTTATTATCAATTGTAAGTTAAATTAGTTGGGATTTGGTACGATGTAATAATTAAGGTTGTGGCTTGTTTTCATACTTTAACCTATTGCGATCCGTGGTTTTGTGAAGCAGGGTCATTATAAATAATATTTCTTATACAGGTTGATATATTGTGTTTGTGTTGTGGACCCCAAACTTCTGACCCGGGTTTGGAGGACGCCACAGGTTGGTATCAGAGCTACAAGTTATAAGTCACTGAAACAAGCCTAGATTGTCGGGATTGGGTAGAGGGTTAGGATTAGGAATAGGAAATAGAAAGATAGGTCATTGTGAGGTTGAGTGCGACTGTATAGTAGGTCTCCGGCGCGGTTCGTGTTGCGATTCGGGATTCTTGACTAGCGACGTGATATCCAGGCAACGGCAATGGCAGATCCTGATTTCCCTGCATCAACTGATCTTTTGGAACCTTCCGTTTAAGGATCGTCATCTTTTCCCAGATTCGATTTACGCCTTGTTCTCCATCAGTATTAATGGTATTACTTTCTGTTATGACAGTTGCGCCTCTCCAAGTTATTCAACGCTATTCTATCATCTCTCGATATGAGAGTACCAATTCAAGAACCTTCATTTGCTTATTCTTTTTCTTTTGAACATTCAACTATGAATGTATCTTTTCTGTCTATTATACACCATATTCTACATCCTTAGTTTAAAAACCTTTCTACCGAAACAACAGCGTTTGCGAGAAGGGACGCGATAGCGGCAGTAAACGGTGAGTATTGAGATATAAATTAAGGTGAGAAGGAGTTTAGAAAGAAGATTCAAGTGTTCTGGAGGATGGCTGTATCCGGTTAAAAGAAGCTATTAGTAATTAGGCCACTCATGACTAGCTTGTAGAATGGAGTAGATAAGTGTTGAAGAAAGAGGGTTAGAGGAGATGAGGGATCTGAAGATTTCTTGAAATTAATGATGTTGTAATGATGTGATATTAGCTGACTTGTTGACTATGGGATAGTCTGTTCCACTCAATGATTGCAAAGTGGTTAACGGGAGTACTACCAGTATAGGAGCCTTAATATGAAGCTGCGAATAAGATAACATGCAACGACAGTTGAAGTTTACATCGATTAAGGAAGATAATAGACCCAATGAAGGAGAGGAGATAAATGGAAGTGAATGGACCTTTGAGTGATCATTTCTTTAACTTGGTATTTGGTCATAAGGACAACAACCAACTCATATAGTGAGGACAACCAGAGGTGTGATTTTCAAAATTTTCAAAATTTTTAACAAGTTTTCGAAAAAGATTTTTCCTCACAACATTTCTAAAAGCCTTTTCGAATAAAATAAGTTTTAAACATCGGTTGTCAAGTTACTACTTGATTTTCTTGTTTGTCAAAAGGCTCGGATTAGCCGGAAGGATATTATTTTAGATTTAGTATTGTTAATTCAGAGGACGAAGTAATCTGCGATTATGAGGAAGTTGGTTATTCCTAACAAGAAGGTACAAATATTGTTTGATAAGATTAACAACAAAACCAGCGTATGGAATAACTATTCATCCAATTGCTGGGATTATCAGAGTTCGAAGAATTCATTGATTAAGCAGAAGCCTGAGCATGACCGAAGAAGATTGGGAAAATTTTCAGACTCTTCTAAAGAAGAATATTTTTAATAAAATGATCGTTATTTTGAATGATTTACGGTTATTCCAAATTAGAAAGAGGAAACTCAAGGTTATCTGATAAGAGCGCCATTATGATCAAATTGTTAAAGTATTATACGTGTAGGTACGACGTTACAGATACGAGACTTAACAAGTAAGAATCTACCATAATGCTTAGTTACAAAGGCATTTTAGCATACTTCTAAAGTTACTATATGATTCAATTGGGATATGATCAATCAAACTCGAAAGATGAATACAAGTGAAATGTGGATGGTGATCAATGGTATCATTCTTGTCCTCAACATTACAGCGTATATTCCTTTTTAATTCCTAAAAATGTATGAACTCCTTTTCTTAATAAATTCTTTCTGATAACATCAAAACAGAGAATTTTGCATTCCTTTCAAATTTAATTGTTCCCCTCGGGTGTTATGATAAAACACTTTGTCGGAATGACAAAGAGTCGGGTGGGACGCCACCTAATCATGTGCTGTATGCCACACGGTATGAAAGACTGGCCATCTTCAGTACTACTGTGGTTGTCTCATTCATATTCAAATCATTACTTCTTCTTTCTCTTCAACTCTACGTTTATTAAAATTGTGAATCCTTCTACTTGTTTCGTTGTACCGTTGTTCCTTGCGAGAGTTTTTTTAAACAAAAGTTAATGTATTATACACTCAGCGGGCAAAGTCTCATCTACCTCGCATGCATGGGAAGGAAACAAGGGCATATGGTAAAAATTACAAATCACTATCCCTAGCCCGGGATGCATTAACAGTTAAGGGAATCTACTTCAATAAGGGATACGTCTCCGAGAACGAGAATTTGCGATATGTTATTTAGAATATGGATGTGATGATGTGGAAGATTATTGCGGATACCTTATGTGTTAAAGTATTAAAAGATATGGGAGCAACTTGATCATATATTTCTCAAGGTTTTATTGATAAGATGAATTATCCTGTCAAATCAATAAGTCTAGGACTAAAGGACTAGCAAATTAAGAACGTGTAGTCATTAAATATGTAAGTACCAATGACGGAATCGATATTTCTGGCATTAAGATGTGAAGAATTGATATCATTTGAGATAAGAAGATTTGATATTATTATAAGGAGTGGATTAACTATTCAAGTGTGATGCCCAGGTAAACCGTCGTGACGGAAGATAGTTCTGGAGACGCCAAAGGAGAACATGAAGAAGTTTAAAGGACAAAGGATAGTAAAGAATTTGTTAAAAATAATTTAAGATTACAGTGACCAAAATATAAGTGCTATGGCGATTATAAATAAGAGTTAGGAGCAGACCGAACTTGAAGATTTTACAGTATCGAGACATATTTCCAGATGAGTTACCAATATTTCCTTTAGATAAAGAAAATGTGTTTATGATTGATTTAGTACGTGAAATGAAGCCAGTGTTCAAAGCCCCGCGCAGAATGGCACCAGATAAAATGAAGAAGTTACCAGAGCAAACGCATGAGATGATTAAAAGAAAAAGCAACTGGACCTAGCGTCCCCCTTAAAGTGCACTGGCACGATGTGTTAATAAGAAAGATGGAAGGGTGAGATTATGTGTTAGCGAAAGCTCAACAAGTTTACTCTCAAGAGCAGATATCTGTTACCTCGAAACCAATGATTTGTTTAACTAAATGAACGAAGCAAGGTATTTTTATAAGATTGATTTAAGACTGGGTATATTACCAAGTGAAGATTGAACTTATGGACATATCAAAGATGATTTTCAGAACTCAATACTGTTGTTATAAAATTCTAGAAATGTTAGTGGGATGAATTGATATACCAGTGATATTTAAATTTGATGAGTAGAATTTTGAAGGAAGAATTTGGATAAGATATACTTGCGTTAATTAAGAAGAACCATGCAACCTATACAATGATAGCTGAGGAGTCAAAGAAGAAAGAAGCAGTATAAAAAGAGTTTACCAGGTGAAAACTTTAATGGCAGGAGGTATAATTCTTAGTACAGACAGTCAGTAAGGAGGAGACAAAAGGGGATTTAGCAGAAAAATTTAAAGATAGTATGAATGAAGAAAGATCAGAAGCACCAACAAAAGTAAGAAGTTTTATCATGGGCCAGTTATTATTGGAAATTTGTGCAAGATTTCTTGAAAGTTGTAATATTAGAGATGAAGTTAACCAGGAAAAACAAGAAGGTTATATGAAATGGAGAAGGGTGAAGAAAGCTTTGCGGAGTTAAATGAAAGAATGGTTACAACACCTATTTTATCACTTTGAAATCATCAGGGAGATTTGGTAGTTTATAATGATACTTCTCGTAAGGGAATAGGATGTGTGTTGACGCAAAACAATAAAGTTATTGCATATGCATCCAGATAACCGAAACCTTATGAGCAGAAGTACCCTACTCATAACTGGGAATTAAAAGCAACAATAATATTCATTTTGAAAGATTGGGAAATATTATAAGTATAGAGAAAGATATGAGATATATACGGACCACAAGAGTTGAAGTATGAACTCTCTAGGAAAAGCAAATGTAGTGGCAAGAGATGAGCAAGAAGGAGAGAGAATGAACATAGAGACTGTACCAGAAAAATTATCTATGGAATTCTAGAAGTTGGAATTGGAAGTCAGAGTGCATGATCCAAAAAGGAGTGAGAATATATAAGTATAACTTTTCAGTCGGGATTGTTAGAAAAGATAAAGAAGTGTCAGGAAGAGGTAGTAGATCAGGATATAAATCATTTAGTATGGGAAGAATAGTGCACGCAAAAAGGACGATCAAGGTATTCTTAGGATTTCTTCTAGAATTTGGATTCCACCAGTGATGGAACTGAAGAATGAAATTTTACAGGCAGTTCATAATTTGAGGTATTCAATCCATTCAGGGAGTACCAAGATGTATAGAGATTTAAAGGAAATTATAGGTGGTTAGATATGAAGTGAGGAATTGTGGAATTAATTAGCAGATGTTATATATGTCAACAAAGTTAAAGTAGAGTATCAGAGATCAAGTGGATTGCTACAGTCACTGGATGTTTGGAAGTGGGAGCATATCACCATAGATTTCATAGTTGGGGTTACCAAGCACAAAAACTAATCATGATGCCATTTGGCTTATAGTGGATAGATTTACCAAGTCAACTCATTTTCTTCCTATAAATGAAAGATTTTCGCTCGATAAGTTGATCCATAGGTGCCTGAAGGAAATTGTAGTTCGTCATGAAATTCTTGTGTCTATCGTATCTGATCGAGATCCAAGATGTAATTCGAGATTTTGGAAGAGTTTTCAAGAATGTTTAGGAACAAGATTGAATATGAGTACGACTTACCACCCGCAGACGGACAGCTAGAGTGAAGGAACGATCCAAACAATCGAGGACATGCTACGTGTTTGTGTATTGATATTAAAGGAAGTTGGGACAAGCATTTACCTCTGGTAGAATTTGCTTACATTAACAATTATCACGCCAGTATTGGGATGCCACCCTATGAAGCCCTTTAGGAACGCAAATGCAGATCTCCAATGTATTGGGACGAAGTAGGAAAACGCAAAATACTCGGACCTGAATTGGTGTAGCAGACAAAGGAAGTTGTTAAAATTATCCAGAAGAGATTAATAGCCGCACAAGATCGTCAGAGGAAATATGCAGACCAGTCAAGAAAAGACATGGAATTTGAAGAAGGAAGCTTGGTATTATTGAAAGTATCACCGTGGAAAGGACTAACGAGGTTTGGAAAAAAAAAGGGGGAAGCTAAGCCCAAGATATGTCAGACCTTTTGAAATCCTAAAGCGCATTGGTAAAGTAGCTGACGAGTTGGCGTTACCCCTGCACATGGAGCACATTCACAATGTTTTTCACGTATCGATGGTCAAGAAATATAATCCAGACTCTAGGCATGTAATAGAATATGAGCCAATAGAGCTTCAGGCAGATTTATCATATGTAGAGAGTCCGATAGAGATTCTAGAGGAAAGAGAGAAAGTATTGAGAAATAAAGTGGTAAAGTTAGTAAGAGTATTGTAGAGAAACCCAAAGGTTGAAGAGTCAACCTGGGAGTTAGAAAGTGATATGAGAGAAAAGTGTCCTCATTTGTTTTCTTAGAAGATTCTGAGGACAGAATCCTTTTAAGGGGGGAAGGATGTAAAATCCGGGATATATCGTGTAATTATTTTTGCTAATAGATAATTATTATATGTATTCAGTATCTATTCTGTGAATTATTTGTTAAGTGTTAAAAATGTTTGAATGTTTAAAAATGTTATTAATTGAGTATTTCAAATTTTTTTTTGTCCAAAATAAAATATAGATAATTGTCATATCTTCCTAATTATTTTTATGTTAATTTATGAATTTATAGGAATCATATGGATTTTTTTTAAACTCTTGTTCCGGGTATTTAAAACCTATTTTATGAAAACGGGAACCAACTACCGTTAACCGTTTTTATGTTTTTAGAACCCGAAACTCTTCCGAGAACTCCTTCCTAACCTAATTGCAATATTCCGAGCATTTTCCATGTTTCGACTTTTTCGATCCGGCGTACGGTTTGTCCTACGCGGGTCCCGGCGCAATATTTTCGATACAATATTCGTTTCGGTAAATCAATAAAACTCGTATTTTCGATAAACGGGAGCTTTTTATTAAACTATCCCAATTATCACCTCGTAGTACGTGTAACCAGGCGCTGAGACCAAGACCGCAGTACAAATTGTACTGATTTGGATAATTATCCCGAAAACCGATACCGTTTGGATCAGTTTTTATAAATAAATGTACCGTTTTATATCCGAAATGATCCAACGGGATACTAATTCTCCGTAATTATAAATAGCCTTTTACCGTATTTTATTTCGTATCAAAATCATTTGCAGACAGATAATTATATAATTTTAACAGAGAAAAATCATATATTCATAAACCTTTCTGAGAATCAAACCACAAATTCAAGGTGTTAGTGAAATTCGTTTGGAAAGTTGGAGTAACCAATGTGAAGGTCTCAAGGAGTACTATCAGATTCCAGGACCTGTTTTACTGCAGAATCAAAGGTTGATTTTTTTATGAATTTAATTATTTTCGAATTATTTTCATGAAAAATATGAATTTTTGTTCGGATGATTGTTTGTATGATTTGATGATTGCATGTTGTAGAGCTTGTTTTCCTTATGATTTTGGTATATTATACGTCTGATTTGGAATCCAATAACATGTTCAAATTTGAGTTTAATTTTCGAATTTTAAAATTAGGGTTTATAACCCGTATGAATGTTCTTAATTGAAATTTGGGGGTTTCTTATTCTGGAATAGATTGATGTTGTGATATAGTGGATTGTGTTCTATGTAAAATTTGCAATCCAGTCGTATAAGTTTCATGAATCAACGAGGTCTGTAGAGAAGGGAGTTGTGTTTTGAATATTTCCGAAGTTCGCCAGAAACTGGCAAACTTCACAGCCAAATTCCGGCCAACTCAGGGATTGTTAGATCGATTTGATTGCATGGTTATGTTCCTGGTAATCCGTAGATGTGATCTGGAGCTTGTGGCAAGGTGAGGAGGCCGGAATCGTGTTCTCCGGCCACCCCTGTGTTTTCCGGCGACTGGACTGCAAAATTGCAATTTAGTCCCTGTAGTTTTGTAGATGATGAAGTTTAGTCCCTGAAGTTTCCAGACTTTGCAAAAATTGGATTCATGTTTTAAAAATGTTTAAAAATCATATTTCCTATTTATTTTTATTATAAAAATCCGTTTTTAATTTCTGAAAATTCTAAAAAATTATTATTTTAATTCCAAAAATTATTTTTAATTCACAAATAAATCTGAATTAATTAGTTAATTAATTTCAGTTAATTTTTAATTGATTAATTAGTCAATTAATTCGAAAATTAATTGATTAATTGATTTAATTAATTATTAATTGATTTAATTAATTATTAATTGATTTTTAATTAATTATTTAATTAGATTTAATTATTTAAAAATGATTTAAAAATTTCAAAAAATAGTTTCGAGCTTTAAAATATTATTCTAAATTATTTTCAAAGCTCGATAATTATTCTAAAATTGTTTCGGAGCCAGAATTGGCCAACCGAACCCTGTTTATTATTCCGAAATTGATCCAACGACCCGTTTTAATTCTGAAAAATATTTTAAAAGTCATTTTAAATACCAGAAAGCCTATTTATGACCCGAAATATCTTTATAAATGATATGTCATTGATTACGTGATGTATTATGTGTGACTTGTTGATTGAATGTCGGTTTATATATTCGATGATTACTGTTTATGGCATAACTTTCAATCCGTTAATCGGATTTGGGTGAAACGAAGGGTAGATAGAAGTATGTGTTGAACAGAATCGTATGAGTGGAATATTGATAGATACTTATGATGCCTAGCAGAGTAAGCAAGGCGTAAGAAAGAGAAGCAGGTGATCAGAAAATAGAATTGACATGTAGAAAATACAGGAAATGAGCAGAGATTAGAAGCGAGGCATAGGAGAAACAGATGAATGGTGGTTGAATAGAGTCGTAGACAAGTACAAGTGAGGTTGGAATCAATTATGATAAGGCAAGTACTTCTAAACCTTTCTCGAGATTTATTGCAAATATTTCTAAATTCTCTTGTGACCTATTGTTAATATTCAAAATAGCTCTCTTTTATATTGGAAATACTTTGAATCCTCCAGCCTTGAACCTGAGCCACATCATTTGATCTTTGAGCCGTAAGCCTTATTCTTTGTGAACCATTTCTTGTGGATTTACCAAATATTAAACCACACAAATACGATACTACTCCACAAATATATATCCATCATATACCAAACACTAGAACAAAATTGTTTATATATACAAAAACTTTTATACTTAACCATACCTTGTGATATCAAAGCACTAAAACTTTGGAAAAATACTATTCATCTAATACCCGATTATCCTACCGGCTGGAGGCCACTTCTTTTATGTATTTTGACATACCCTTTTTGGTAACTATGAACTTTTACCATGCTCTTTTACAAATGTTTTATGGTTATTGATTATGATCTGGTTTTATTGAACTCTATTGTTTATCATATTGAAATGCTTTAGAATTGGATAGTTTTCTTTGTATGGACCAGATTCGTGGTCAGACCATATCGATGGTCAAGTTAGGCCAATGTGTGCCTTGGATCCAGTAGTTAGAGCAGTGTTGTGTGCTTTGCTCGGGGTTAGTGCGTGACTGATCAGCAGCCTAACCTTGGTTTAAAAACTTAAAATGAATAATCCAATTCTATTGGTTGTTTTAAAAAAAACTTGATTCCTTTGAATCATCTCATTTATTATTGTCTAACCTCAGTTATTGATAATATGACTTGCTGAGCTAGTTAGCTCACTCTTGCGAATCTTTTTATATATTCTACAGTTAAGAAGGATACGGTTGATAGCAAGGTTTCCCAGTTCAATGTTCGAGCTAGGATTCCAGATTATGATTGATCGAGCTAGCAGGAGCTTATGGCAGTAGTGAGTTAGCAAGGTTGTAAGAATGATTTTATTATCAATTGTAAGTTAAATTAGTTGGGATTTGGTACGATGTAATAATTAAGGTTGTGGCTTGTTTTCATACTTTAACCTGTTGCGATACGTGGTTTTGTGAAGCAGGGTCATTATAAATAATATTTCTTATACAGGTTGATATATTGTGTTTGTGTTGTGGACCCCAAACTTCTGACCCGGGTTTGGAGGACGCCACAGTTCGTATGTTAAAAAATTTCATATCAGTGATCTGTGTTGTTGTGTATGTATTTGTGGAGTAGTATCATATATGTGTGGTTCATATCTGAGAATTCAACAATCAATGGTTTACGAAGAATAAGGCTTACAACTCAAGATCAATAACAAGAATCAGGGTATAGGGTTTAGTACTTGAAAGTACTTGCAATATATAACAAGAACTATCTGGAATACTAGCAACATAACAAGAAAGAATAGAAACACTTGTAATTATACTACAAGAAAGTTCAGGGATACTTGCCTTATCAATCCGCTTTCACTTTACTTGTACTCGTCTATTGACTCTCACTCACTGACCAATTGCTTTCCCTTTTTACGTCTCACTTCCTCTTGATTTTTGCACTAAAATTGATGGTTAATTCTGATAGAACATTTCGAGAGCTTCGATTTGGTATATTGCACGCTTGATTTCGAGTTCGGTAATGCCTTCGTTTTTAGGTTCGATTCTCAAGAAAGCAACGAATTTTTGTGCTTTTCTCTGTAAATTATATGTTTTAACTATTTTTTATGATTATAGGAATAAAATAAAATAAGAAAGAGGCTATTTATACTTATAAAATATTAATACCCGTTGGATCGTATTAGATCCGAAAATAGGGTACTTCGCCGCTAAGTAACTGCAGAAACGATCCGATTTGATATCATTTTTGGATAATTATCAAAACCGGGCTTCTTACAAAACACTTTATACGAAGATAATGTAATAATATCCCGTCTATCGAGAATACGGGTCAAACCGTACTCGGGATCGAAAAAGTCATAACACGAAAAATATTCAGAATAATCAGATTAGGTTAAGAAGGAGTCTTCCGAAGATTTTCGAGTTGTACAAATGCAAAAACGGTTGAGGTTGGACGATTCCCTTTTTTATAAAATAGTTTTATAATTACTCAGAAATAATTACTAAATCTATAAACTCTTTATATAATCATATAGCAATCCAAAAATTACCAGAAAAATATCAAAATTATCCATACTTTTTTCTGGATATATGAAAATTAAATACTCAAATTTTATCACATATAAACATCTAAATATCAATACCAATCATCAGATAATTCACGAAAATTCACATAACAATCATATAATAATTTTTCATTGATAAAAATAATTGCAAGATAAATCCCGGATATTACAGCACTAGTGGAAGCTGTCAGTTTCTCGGACAAATACTTGTATCATGGTATAGCAAAAAACACCAATCTGTATCAACTTCCACAGCTGAGGCTGAATACATAGTTGCTGGAAGTTGCTGTGCTCAAGTGCTTTGGATTAGAAATCAACTAATGGATTATGACCTAGTATTACACAAAATTCCAATTATGTGTGAGAATACTAGTGCTATATCTATTGTGGCTAATCCAGTTAATCATTCCAGAACAAAGCATATAGATGTAAGGTACTATTTTATTAGAGAACATGCTGCAAATGGTACCATTGAGCTTATTTTTGTTCCAATAGAAAAACAATTAGCTGATATTTTTACTAAACCTTTGGATTAAGCAACTTTCACTAGACTTGTAGCTGAAATTGGAATGCTAAATTCTTCATCCTAAAGGCAAGAACTCAGCTAATATTTTGCAGCAGATTGATTTCTAGTAAATCAAAATTAATTTGATTTAATTGGAAATTAACTGAAATATGAGTTATAAATATTTCAGAAATCTCTGTATATTTATTTGTCAAAATTCAAAATTTAGCTTGGAATTTTTCAATTCTAAGAAAACTGTCTAAGTGTTGATTTACATTTTCAATATTATAAATTAGCACAAGACAGTCAAAAAGAACAAAAGTATTTAGAGAACTGGATTCTCGATAAGTCTAACTGACTTCTCGACAAGTCATTTTAAGACTTCTCGAGTGAGTTCTCAATAAGTCATTTTTCTGACTTCTCGAAGGACTTCTCGACATGCTTAATTATGACTTACCGATAAGTCATTATAGAGTTCTATACAAGTTTTAACTCACAGAATTCTATACAAGTATTAATTTTAGACTTATCAATAACTCAGAAATGAGATAATTTAATTTAATAAATTATTTTGGTAAAAGACTTTTGACAAAATTAGTCTAATTTTATTTTGATTTATTCAAATTAAAATTGGAAACAATTCAGTCCACTCTTTTGGTGCCCCAAAATCCGGGGTCAGGGATCTAGGAGGTCACGCCATCTTGAATCATGTATAACACTTATCTCGTACAACAATATATAAATACTCACACCTTTATGACCCCACACTTATCCACACACACACACATATAGGTTATTGTCTTGGAAACGAACAATGCATTACTAGAGTGTATCAATCCATAAAGTGATAATTATTACAATCCTAAAAGTGATTAAGGCTTAGCATGGGTGTAACCTTTATGTAAGGTTAGACCGGTGGCCAAATATACGCTTCTTAGTTATTATCTTACATAAGTCATACTTATAAATAAGCTGGACTAAAAACAACTGAAACCCAATCCAGCTTATTCGATCTACCTGGGGTACTACACCAAACATACTACGGAATAGCTGTCCATTTCCTACTCGTTTCCTCGCCGTGAGTTTCATGATAGGCATCTTGATTCAATGTTGTGTTGTGTCAATTTAAGAAAACAAGAGTGAGCTATAATGCCCAGCATAATAATGTACAGTATGAAAAGACTATATGAGAAATTCATGTATGATTCAATATACGATAAATATGTTTATTTATAATATTTTTTCTCGGTGATACACACCTTCTTTTGAAAACAATTCTTTTGTTGACTTATTAGACTACAAATACCTTAATAGTAAACCCAACACCTAGGCTTGGGTTATAGTATTGCATCACAATTCCAATTGGAAGAATATAGGACATTAACTGGAGCCATCGCTTACGATGATCAGTCGTAAGAAGGAAATTATTAACCTTTTCTACTAGTAGGAGGATGACTTCCAAACTCCTTGTTATCCACATACGGGATATGTGTCCCATTTTGGGTATATACACACTTCGCAGGTCCTTAGGTACAAGTGGTACCGTCTCTCACGTTACTGACAGTCTCCCCAGTGCATGAAGTACTGGATCTCTACCCCTCCCTTGTCCTTTAAGACATCCTATCATATCTCAAGAACTCGAACCACATCGAAGTTCTCTAAGCGTTTTTCTTGTTGATAAGCACAACTCATCTCGTTTTTATATATATATGTACTTTCAGAAATTTTGGAGGAAGCACTAAGATAATGTGAGTTGACCGTTGTCAATAAATAAGCATTTAAGGGGGAGTTTCTTTTTGAAACTATTAGTCAAAATATTTAAAAATACGTCGAGATAATATTTTCGACGATCCATGATTTTTCTGAATTTTCAAAAAATATTTTGAAATAGGTTTTATGAATTTTAAATCATATTAAATCATTTCATAAATATTTAATAATTAAATAATAATTATTAAATAATTAAACCTCGTATAAAAATATTTTAAATGAATATATTGAAATAATATATCTCAACTAATTTATGTTTAAATAATTAAAGTAATCTTTAATAATATAATTAATCGAGTTTGAAATAAATAATTGTTGGAGAATACTTCTCCTATATTAAATAAATAATTAAAATAATATTCATTGTTCGATTAATTAAATATAGTTGAGGGAATACGATCTTTGGAATCGTTTTAAATAAATTCGAGGTATTTAATACTTCACAAGTGGACATCGAGTCCATTGGAATAAATTTAGTACAGACTTTTTATCATCCAAAACATCATCGGGATAGTTCTCTATTTTTCATTTTATAACTCCGACCGACTCTCGGTCTTACGATTTATACATCACGCTTATGGCAGCGCTAAAATATTATACGATATATACAACGTAACACAATCGTTATTGATGCGTAAAAACTCAAAATGCTATTATCATGACAAGCATGACATTTGTACGAAAGACAGTAAAACAACTTTTCACAACACAACAATATATGGAGTCGGGTTCATAAACTTTCCTGGGTACTTTGAAGTGGATGGTGCTCTAGGGTCCGCCCGGAAATCTATGATTATAAACAACTTCGTTTCGTTAGATCATGTTCATATTTATTGCTACTTGTACATACACGATACTTATTAATCGTTCACGCAACTCACTTTACTCTTATTATTCTAATAAGTACAAGTACTTGTCATATTCTCTTTCTTTTCTAAATCCCTTATGTACGTTAATGCCTTTTACGTTTCGACCCTCGGCTCCGCTCGCGATTCTTAAGGGTTTCTATTCGCGCGGTCTCGGATCCGACATTTTTATGAAATTGAAAAAACCATATTTTCACTTAAAGTTTTTATGACCATTAATAAACTCTATTTATTCCTCTCTATAAAAAATTCATGATTTTTGAATATTCTTACGTCGATCATTTCTATTTCCAAAGTTCCTAATTCCTTGCAGTTTTTATCACGTAAATCGCTTTTACTAAAATGGTCATAACTTTTGATCTGTAAATTGAAATTAAGCGATTCAAGCGGCTAAAAGAACCTCATAAAATTTTCTATCATAATAAATTCTTATTTTTCAATAAAACACAGTTTAATCTGTAACTCTCCAGAAAACCTATAGTTATATTTCGTTCATTTTAATGACGTTACGATTACGATTCGAGTTTCGTTTACACTTTAAATCACTAAACAACCTTCAAAAATCACCATACCATTATCTCAAAACTAAATCGCCTCAAGAATATCATGTTTTTGAGGCAACAACAACAACATTAATAGATAACTAACTAAACATAAAGAAAATCACAAAACAACTACCAAAACTAGGTTTAAAACTAAGATCTTAAAGTTTCTTGAAACTTAAACCTTAAACAAAGTTTGTTCAAGGACTTATACCTTTCTTGAAAGGTTGATATATGTTCTTCTTGATGGTTTAACCTTGCGAGGGCTTGGTTGTGCTTAAAGAACCTAGATCATGCCATGAAAATCAAGAAACCAAGAAAAGTTACTATTCTACACTATTCATCATCATTTTCATGAATTTATTTCACCATCCAAACCTTAATAAAATGATTTAAAAAAATTTATATTACCTTAGTTTAGGATGTAGAAAGCTTAGGATTTAATTACAGATTTTTGCCATGGCTTGAAGTTGATGTTTTGATTTTGAATACCTTCTTTTTTAGAAATAGCCGAATGGAAGCTTTAGATGGGAGAAGAGAGAAAAGTTATTTTACTTGGATGCTTCTTGTGAAAGTAATGCTATGTAATCTTTGTATATATCTCCTAGGATTTATCAAATCTTGCCATATCTCATCCAATCTAGCTAGCTATCCTATTTTCCAAGCTATAATACTAGCTCATGTACCTTAGTTACTATTTAAGCCACTATTCACTAGCTAGGAAATCATATTCTCTAGCTAGGCTACTATTTGGTTATTAACCATGGTTAATTTCTTACCCTAGTTAGCTTGTATGGTTAGCTTGGCTCGATACGTTTATTTATTCGCTTACGCATTCGCTCGGTCGCTTACTCATTTTCGTAATAAATATTTGTAAGTGGTTTGAGGGGTAAATCCTTTCTTATACGTCCTTTACATTTTGAAGCCTCGTACTTGGGTTTAAATTTTTAGGATTTTAGATTTTTAATTATATCGTGATTATTTTATTCCTTGACGGTTCGTAGATACGGTCGTTTTTCAAAGTTTATTTTCTTCGAAAACTAATAGCGTTTACATACACTTATTTGGTACGTATAATCATGTTATCGACTTGGAAACAAATTTTCCCATGCACAACATAGTGTGGGCTAAAAGGTTTCCCCCGATTGTTAGGGTACTATTCATCAAACGTTTTTACAAAGTCTCAAAAATTCGAGTTATTACAGTCTTCCCCTCTAAAAAGGATTTCGTCCCGTAATCAAATAGAAAACATGTGGGGATATCTTTCCTTCATCGCGTCCTCTAGTTCTCAAATTGACTCTTAGACATTCTGGTTTTTCCATAAGATTCTGACCAGCTTTAAAGTCTTGTTCCTCAGAACTTGTTCTTTCTGGTCCATCACTCTTACTGGTTGCTCCACATACATCAGGTCTGGTTGTAAATTCACATGTTCATAATCTATCACATGTCGCGCATCATCATGGTACTTCCTTAGCATTGACACATAGAACACGTTGTGCACTTGTTGTAGGTTAGGAGGCAAGGTGAGCTCGTAAGCTAGAGATCCTATCCTCCTCAAGATCTGAAAGGATCCTATAAATTGGGGACTCAATTTCCCTTTCTTTCCAAACCTCATCACTCCTTTCCATGGAGATACTTTCAACAACACTGAATCTTCCACTTCATGCTCTCTATCTTTCCTGGTCTGGTCGGTGTACTTTTTCTGTCTGTCTTGAGCTTTTACCAGCCTCTTTCTGATGAGTCCCCCCATCTCCCGGGTCTGCTGGACCAATTCAGGTCCTATTATCTTATGTTCTCTAACTTCATCCCAACATAAGGGATAGCGGCATCTTCTTTCATAAAGAGCTTCCTACAGGGGCATTCATATGCTAGCGTGATGGCTATTGTTGTAGGAAGAATTGATCAGGGGTAAGTGGTCATTCCGGTTTCTTTTAAAGTTAATGGCACATACTCGCAGAATAACTTCTAGGGTCTGGATAGTCCTTTCGCTTTGCCCATCTGTTTGGGGGTGGTAAGCGGTACTCATATTCAGACTGGTGCCTACACACTCTTGGAAGCTTCTCCAAAATTGGGAGTTAAACTTTGGGTCCCTGTCCGACACTATGGCAACGAGAACCTCGTGTCTCACTACGATCTCTCTCAGGTAAATATATATTAACTCGTCTACGGTGTACCTTTCGTTAATTGGCAGGAAGTGCATAGACTTGGTCAGTCTATCTATGATAACCCATATGGCATCATGATTGGTTTTAGTCCTTGGTAGGCCTGTCACAAAATCCATGGCTATATGCTCCCATTTCCATTTCGGAATTTCCAGGGGCCGTAATAGTCCACTCGATCGCTGATGTTCAGCCTTCATTCTCTGGAATGTCAAGCATTTGATGACCATTTTGCTACGTCTCTCTTCATGTTAGGCCACCAATAGTATTCCTTAAGGTCACAGTATATTTTTGTACTTCCTGGGTGGATTGAATACCTGGAGTTGTGCCCTTCGTGCAGCAGCTCGTCTCTTAGTTCTTGCACATTCTGAACCCAAATCTGGGATGCATACCTCATGATACCTTTCTCATATTTCTCGCATCTAACCTCCTCACTGGGCAATGTTTCTCTTTCTTCATTTACCTTCCTTTACTGACACACTCGTATCTTCTCAGCTAGTTTCGGTACTAACCTGATTTCAAATAGTCCTTCTGATCCTTTTCCGGTTATTCTCACATCGACCTCCATCTTCTCAAATTCCTTAACTAACTCCTCAGATGTCATTATCATGTTGAGTCTCTCTTTCCTAATGAGGGCTTCAGCCACCACATTGGCTTTACTCGGGTGATACAAGATTTCACAATCATAGTCCTTAATCAACTCTAATCATCTCCTTTGTCTCATGTTTAATTTTTTCTGAGTAAAAATAAACTTGAGGCACTTATGGTCTATCTAAATCTCGCACTTTTCCCCGTACAGGTAGTGCTTCCAAATTTTCAGGGCAAATAATATGGCTGCTAATTCTAGATCGTGGATAGGGTACCTTATCTCATATTCTTTCAACTGCCGAGAGGCATACGCAATAACCTTTTTGTGCTGCATAAGCACACATCCTAGCCCCTTGTTCGAGGCATTATTGTATATCACAAACTCTCCCTTTCCATCAGGAAGAGCGAGTACCGGTGCTAACACCTGTCTCCTTTTCAGCTCTTGAAACTTTCCTCACATTTTTCTGTCCACAAAAACTTTTCCGTTTTCCGGGTAAGCCAATCAATGGGCCGGCTATCTTGGAAAAGTCTTGCAAGAACCTCCGGTAATATCCTGCTAAACCCAGAAAACTCCTAACCTCGGTTGGGGTAGTCAGTCTTTCCCAATTGGATACTGCCTCTATCTTGGTGGGGTCGACTAAAACTCAGTTGATACTCACTATATGCCCTAAGAACTGAACTTCCTTTAACCAAAACTCACATTTTGAAAACTTGGCATACAACTTCTCATTCCTCAAGATTTCTAATACTATCTTCAAATATTCAGCATGTTCTTGCTCTGTCTTTGAGTAGATTAGAATATCATTTATGAAAACTATCACACACATGTCTAGGTACTTCTTGAACACTCTGTTCATCAAATCCATAAAGGTTGCGGGTGCATTGGTTAACCCGAACAACATGAATAAGAACTCATAATGTCCATACCTAGTGCGAAAGGCAGTATTTGGTATATCTTCAGGTTTGATTTTTAACTGGTGATATCCTGTCCTCAAATCTATTTTGGAAAAGTGCACAACACCTTTGAGCTGGTCGAATAGGTCGTCAATCCTAGGGAGAGGGTACCTATTCTTAATGGTCAGCTTGTTCAACTCTCAGTAGTCTATGCATAATCTCATACTACCATCATTTTTCTATACAAACAGTACTGGTGCACCCCACGGTGACATACTGGGTCTTATCATTCTGTTGTCTAACAACTCTTGCAGTTGAGAAGCTAGTTCCTTCACCTCAACTAGGGCTAGTCTATAGGCGACCTTAGATACTGGTACCGTCCCTGGTACTAATTCTATAGCAAATTCTATTTTTCTGTCGGTTTGCAATCCTGGTAAGTTCTCTGTAAATACATCCTCAAATTCATTTACTACGGGTATGTCCTGTATGTTGGGAACTTCCTTCTTATTATCCATCACATAAGCTATGTAGGCCTTGTTACCTTTCTTTAACAATCTCTTAGCCTGAATCATGGTCGGAAATTTCTAGGTCTATCGTTGACCTTTAAACACGATCTCTTTTCCATTTTGTACTTTTATCCTTACCTTATTTCGCTCACAGCCTATCTGCGCTCCATTACTAGATAACCAGTCCATTCCTAAAATCACATTGAATTCTCCTAATGCAAATGGGATTAAGTCAACCTTAAATACTTTCCCTTCTAGTTTCAACTTGCATCTAGGGTGTACTTGATTCACAGGGATGATTTCTAGTTTGCTATTTCCACTTGTAATACCTCACGTAAGGGTACAACATTAACATGTAACTTCTTAGCAAAATTTTGAGATATGAAAAACTTGGTCGCTCTGGAATCAAATAAGACATTTACACGTTCGGAATTTAACAAAAGGGTACCTGCTATCACGTTAGTCTTCCGGACAGCATCCTGAACGGTCATGTTGAAAGTCCTAGCAGTTGGGGACCGGTTGGTGTTAGTCCCTAACAATGCAACAAAAATTACAGAAGGGGGGTTGAATGGAATTCTTGAACCTTTTTAAAAACAAATATAAAATGTTCTATCTTAATAATATATAAGTGTTTGATTTGCAAAGTGCGGAATAAGAAGTTAGTAAAATCAAAACATAAGTAATTAAAAACACAAGTCTTTAAACACTTTCTGGTGGATTTGAATGTATCCACCAGAGATATATATTATATCAAGAGAACTCTGTGTAGCAAGATTAGCTCACAGCTGCTTACAAATATGAACAACTAAGTTTACAGAAATGCTAAGGATGCACCTTACAATTGTTTCTCTGAGATAATGTTCATAGTCTTGTTCTTGTTGTTATTATTGTTCTATTTGCTACTTCTTGGTTTCTATATCACCAAGATTACAAAGTAATAAGACAAGATAATAAAACAAAATATATCAAGTCTAATACTATGCTGCTCCATTACTCTATTCCAGCATCTTTCAATATCTTCATAATAGCATGGAAATGGCAATGCTTCTTTGTTCTCTAAAACACTCGACGCATGTGACTGTATTGTCACTTTCAACAGATGTTTGAATTGATTATCCGTCGGGTACATGATCATCCGTCAAGTTGCCTTGTTGATTATCCGTCGAGTGGCATTGTTGTTTATCCATCGGGTAGCTATCTGGCACTTGACTTCATTTCATTTATGCAGAATTACAAGACATCATCTATGTTCAATTAATCAACCTATTTTGTATATCTAATTAAAGTCAACATGACTTGAATGCTACTGTAGAATCTAAACAAGGTGTATGCAAAAATGTGCTATAGACTCATTATTACACAAGCTACTCACTCGATGGATAATTAATCATCATCCGTCGGGACTATATTGAGTCATCCGTCGGGACTATATTCCTTATCCGTCGAGTGCTACATTTTTCACTAAGTAAAATATACTAAGGTGTTTTGTTAATGAAATCATCAAGTTCACAACATATCCACAACAATCTCCCCCAATTTATGTCTACTGGAATTGTAGCCATAAATTAGGAGAAACTTGATGATAAGAAAACACCCAAAAAAATACAACTTTAAATGTAAGTAGATAAAACTGTAAAGTGCTTCAAATAACAAAATGCACAAAGATTAGCTCACAATCATTTTCAAGGTGCTCCTTTAGTTTGAGCAGATTAATCTAATTCCTTGAAGATCTAGATCTCTTTCCAAGCTTTCTGTTGTTTTCTTCTATCTGATTTTGGAGCTGTCTGTGGAATTCCAGTTCATCAGATTCTGAGAGATTTAGCTTTTTTTGTATTTCCAAAAGAGTCTCATTGCTAGAGATGCTCAATTGGTCTTCTAATCTGAAAAATCTTCTAACTCCTTTGTCATCCATAAACTCCATCAGCTAGTAGGGCCTTAGATGCACTCTACTCCCTGTGTAAGGAATAGTTAGAGTCTTTGGAAGTGCATCTTTAACTCTAATACTCCTCAGTTCTTCAATCTTCTTTAGAACAAGTCTTCTTGCAGTTACATTGAATCCAAAGTTCTTCTTGAATGATGAATAAACCTTTATCAGCACAGATTGGCTTTCTTGATGGATCATGTGAAGTGGCCATTGAATATCATTTCCTCCCTTGTACTTGAAAACTAACCTTTCAGGTAGATTCCTGTAGGCATCAATCCCTCTAACTTCTTCCAGTTCATCTAGATAGAGGTTTAGATCAGAGAATTCCTTGATGTCACATAAGTACATGTAATCTCCCTTGTTGACTTTGCATTGAGCTTTGATTAGAGATTTGGATTTGAGAGGGGACAACTTCATTTTCTTGACTGCTCTTGACTTTGTTCTCTTTGCCTTGTTAAGGATTGGCAAATTGAAGTCAGGAATTGGTAGACTTTCCCAGTCTATTGGTTCATCCTTAGGCATAATAGGTTCACCATGAATGTTCCTGTAAGGATCCACCACCTTAATGTCTTCAAATACCACTGCGGGTTTTGATGATTGAGTTGTAGTTGGAATGGACTCCTTGGGAAACTGATCCTCCAATTCCTTACCAACAAAGTTCAATTTCCTTTTGGTTCTTTTGGCCAATTCCTTGTATTTGTGAGATTTCTTCTATTGGGTTCAACTTGCTTCTTTGGATCTTGAGATTCAGT